>NC_136265.1:121703416-121748416 GCF_964187855.1 Myxine glutinosa
TTGAAACCAGTATTTGTAGTAGGTGCAAATCACATGGCAATATGATGGCGGTAATCGTTAACAGGCTTATACAATGAACAAGGTTTATCCACAACACAATATTAAACACAATACACCACATTAATATCTACCCCACAAGAGTTACACTTCACACAAAGCACAATAGAGAGACAAGGGGGCCAAACTCAAGTTGGGGAAAGCGTTTACAGGAGGGAAAACGGACCGAGGAGCAAATAGCGTTTCCCGGAACTGGTTTTGGGCAAAGGTCCGACAAAATCAGCGGCAACAAACTGGAAAGGCTGACTGATCACGGGGAGGGGCTTTAGGGGTGCCTTGAAAACCTTCACTCCTTTTCCGAGTCGTTGACAAATGGGACAGCTAGCGCAATAGCGCTTGATGTCTCGCGACATGGCGGGCCATATGAACTGATTCTTGACCTTGGCTAAGGTCTTGGCAGCTCCGACATGACCCGAGGAAATATTGTCATGGGCCAATTGCATGACTGACTGACGATGCCTCCCCGGTACGACAACTCGGTGTCGAACCTTCCACGTCTGGGTGGAGGACATGTTCTTTGGGGAATACTTATGCATCAGCACACCTGCACCATTCACATAGTAGCCTGTTCGTCCCGGCTCGGAGTCGTCTCCCATTTCCCAGAGGATGGCAAGGGTGGGATCGAAGTGCTGATCCTCCACTAAACTGGTTACCGCAGACAATGCGGGAGTGACTTCCGGCCCAGAACTGAGGTCGCTAACCGCCTCGGAGGACTGATCCTCCTCCCCGGATTCGCCGACCGGCGAACACGTAGCTGGGGTCCCCGTGTTACAGGCGGGAGCGGTCCCTGAGGAGCACGGCACCTGAGGTTGGCTTGACGGGAGGCTCGGGTGGACTTCAACTGACGCAACGTCACCGTCGGGAACTGGAGTCGAGGCGCTAGGCTCCTCGGGCCAGAGTGAAGATATGTCTGACTCCGCCACTCTCTCCGCCTGTTTACTCTGGGATCTAGTGACCACCCCACAGGTCAGAGTCAATGACTCCTCCCTGGCCATGGCATCATTGCCAATCAGCAAGGAGACCCCGGGTACCGGGTAGTAGGGTACCACCGCACAGGTCATTGGACCCGTAAAAATGTCACTCCGGACCTCGAGGAGGGCAAGGGGATACCGGCCAGGAACCTGGTTAATGCCCCGAAGGACGATATACTCGCCGGTATAACGCATCTGAGAGGCCGGAACTACCCCCGCCCGGAGAACACACAGTGTCGCCCCCAGTATCCCGAAGGTATTGGGCCTCAAACTTCAGCACCGAATCAGGGCCACCCACTAAGGCTGTCCCTGAATAATCCTGATACAGAGGATGAATGGAATTAGCCTCGGTGGCAGTGACCTCTGTCACCGATGCCACCGTCGTGTGCGAGGGCCCAGTTGATGACCTCCACTGACCTCCCTCCGATTTAACAGCAGGGTTGCCTCGGTAGGCCGGACTAGCTGGGTTAGAGAAGCAGCGGTCTCCACCGTGCCCCACGCGTTTGCAGAAATCGCACCAGGGCCGTGCCCTGGCCTGCAGCTCGCGACCGCCACCAGTGGAGGGCATCGGAGAACCCTTCCCCTCGATCCAGCCGCCGGGCAGACGGGGGGCGGTCTCGATCGCAGAATCCTCCGTCTTACGACGCGACTGCGTGACTTGCAACATTTTGCACGCCAAAACATGTTTATCAATAAGGTTGACGCAGTCTGACAAGGAAACAGTGTCTTTGTCGACAAGAAACAACGCTAAGTCAGGCGGAAGCTGTTGATCGATACGGTAACGCACCAGGAGTTCCGCAACCGCTTGAGGTAACTCAACCTTGCTCCCCTTGAACCATCTCTGCAGCTGTTCCAACAAGACCCGCGAATGTTCCTCATAGGTTTGACTGGACTGACGAGTCCAACTGAAAAAATTACGCCTATAAATACACGCGGACACCGCATAGGCGTTCAAAATCTCGGCCTTCAATTTCCTGTATTTGTTTGCGTCCTCGGTTGCCATCCTCGCATATACCTCCCTCGCCTTCTCAGATAGATGGCTAACAAGATGGCCGACCCACAAGCTCTCATCAATGCCACCGGAAGCCAACAACTTCTCCGCCATCTCCAGATACGCTTCTGGCTTCGTGTCTCCCGTCCAGTCCGGCAAACGAACATGAACAGTTTCCGGGACGCTTGCAGCAGACACCTCTGCCCGCAGTCGTTCAGTCAACATTCGCAACTCATGCTCTCTGACGCGTTCAGCTTCTGCTGCCGCATGCTCTCTCTCTGCTGCCGCATGCTCTCTCTCTGCTGCCGCCTGCTCTCGGTCTTCTCGCTTAATACGCTCTGCCTCTGCCCTGTCATTCTCCCTGTTATACATGTCGAGTTGTTGAACCGGAGTCAGCCCGGTCCAGAAGGTCGAACGCATGCATTTAGTCATGATGGGATCGCTTCCTAACATATCGGGTTTAGTGACCGGGTCAAGGCTGATTGCGTCGCTCACATCGCCACCCACGTGACTGTCAACATGATCAGGTTGAACTCTCACTTCTCTGGTCGACATAGCTTGGCTACGAGTTATCATAAGACAAGGCACAAAACACTGAGTCTAAAAGGAGGCTGGATCGAAATATTTCAGCAATATCTTTCACCACATGGGACGGCAATTCACCCAGGGGAGGCAAACAATATTGGGGTGGTACACGTAATTCAAACACAACGCTCTGTTGGGGAAATACGACACGAACTACACAATATCACCAACGCACATCAAATTGCCAATGAGAAAAATGCACGTACAAATAACTCAGGTTTTTTTTATTTTTTATTTATTTATTTATTTATGATGTCGGTTTGTTTGGAGGGATCCGGAAACTATTCACTTATCCGGTAGTGAAGTACCACACAAGATAGCGTCCTATGGTGAGAAAGTTCCTCCAAGATGGCGTCTGCTGGTGAGAAGGTTCCTCCAAGATGGCGTCTGCTGGTGAGAAGGTTCCTCCAAGATGGCGTCTGCTGGTGAGAAGGTTCCTCCAAGATGGCGTCTGCTGGTGAGAAGGTTCCTCCAAGATGGCGTCTGCTGGTGAGAAGGTTCCTCCAAGATGGCGTCTGCTGGTGAGAAGGTTCCTCCAAGATGGCGTCTGCTGGTGAGGAAACGATGAGCAGATGCAGGAAGATGTCGTCCACTGCAGAATTCCCGTCTCAGTTCGAATGTCTCTTACTTGAATAATCCTTGGACGAGCAACCCATTTATCGCGATCCCGGCTGTTAAAGGCTTCCAGCACGGAATACTGACGTTAATGTCCGGGCTTCAAGTAGTCCACGGGGTGGACAAAGAGAACTCAATAAACACAACTGTGTTTTAACCGGCCTCTAGGGGTAGGCACGATGATTTATTGGCTCGATCTCAAAAACAATGGATGGTAACAGAGTGGAATACACAGCACAAAGCCTGCAGGAACTGTCGGCACCAGAAGCTCCAAACACGACACAGGCAATATGACTCACAGTTCCAATCTACGATATCCGGGAATCACTCGTTCTCTTCCGGAGTTACTCACTCTTAAAATACAGAACTATAAACGATCAGCACAACTCGGCTGTCGTGAGGCTTAAAAAATCCCCTTTTTGCTATTTTCCACTCGACGCCTTCGAGCCACGTCCGTCGCACAAGATGGCGGCCGGCTCTCTCCCGTCCACCAATCGCGTGCCGAATAGCCACCCAATCGCGTGAGGCTGAAAGGAGGTCATGTGACGTGGTGGGCGGGGCACTAATTTGGTGAGAACAAGGTTGTTTCTCACAATATATATATATATATATATATATATATATATATATATATATATATATATATATATATATATATATATATATATATATATATGTAGTTTTTGGTCCTATCTCTCAATGGTGAAGAATTACTTGGAAATGATCAGATCCGGATCTCGATCGTCACCAAAATCAAATCAGTTCGTCCTTTTCCCAACCTGTCCACCATGTTTCATCTGAATCTATCCATATCTCTAAGATATCCTCTTCACAGACAAACAAACAAAAAAAACACAGTCAGATAAACAGGGGTGAAAACATCCACCTTCTGCATCCACCACAAATCTGCATCCACCTTCGTTGGTGGAGGTAAAAACAGACCAAAAAAAACAACAAAAAAAAAACAAAGCGTGAGGAAAAGATAATTTTCGGGGGTATGGCCAAAAACCCAATTGTGCCGCATTTGTGAAGACAAATGTATAGGAAGAAGAGCCTATAAGAATGCTGGATCATATGAAGAAAAATAAATAAATAGCACAGAAGTAGATGAAAGGATGAAAATGAGGAAAGGTCCGTTGCACTGAAACAGAGCAAGCAAGGCGACGGCTGTGAGGAGGAAGGAAGCACATTGACCACAAGCGTAACCTCGTGCTCCGCCGCCTGAAAACCAATCTGCCCAAGGAATGCTTTGCTGCCGTTCCAGTCAGGCTTTGAGCAAATTAATTTCCGAAAAGTTTTCTTTGGAATCGGTGCAACGCATTGCCAGGCAACTCAAGTAACATCTTCTTCTTCTTTTTATTCGAATAATCTGCCTTTTTTTAAATTTATAACGCAACGTTTAATTTTTTTTTTATAACGTCTTTGAATATCGAACAAGGAAATGCATGCACAGCACTGCTAAGGACGTAATATGTAGGAATAATCAGTGCTCCAATGTTACATACATGGAAACTTTGCATTTCAGAACATACTCTGCAAATATACATGCATACACATACATATACACACACACACACACATACACAACATTACACACACCACATTACACACACCACACCACACCACATTACATTACACACACACACACACACACACAATACGGTGACAACACACACACACACACAATACGGCGACAACACACACACACACACACGGAAATATATAACACACACAAATGATATACGGTGATATGTAACACACATGACGATATAACACGCACACATACAGTCATACACATACACACACACACACACGGCAATATATAACACACACAAATGATATACGGTGATATGTAACACACATGACGATATAACACACACACACACACACACACACACACACACACACACACACACACACACACACACACACACACACACACACACACACACACACACACACGGCAATATATAACACAAACGATACGCAATTATATTGTTACAGATCGCGGATTAAGATGTTAGTTACCGAGCGGTTTGGTATTGCCGCGACCGTTACAGGATCCCTGACTCACCCGATTCACCCAGAACTTTGGCCGTATCGCACCACAGCTGCTCAATGAGGGAAAAGACAAAAACGACGCAATGCAAGAGGAAAAGGAATAAAACGAGAAGACGTACAGACGAGTAATGGGGTTTATTATTTACACACACAAGCAAAAAGGAGCAATCAAGTTTTATTTACAAGCACATAAGACGCAGGTGACACAGGGAAAATACTAGCTTACCTACAGACTTAATTAAATACCCAGGGACAGAACAAACAAAACAAACTCACGTATACAAGAAGGATGGAATGGAATGAATGTTGGAAGGAGGAACGGGAAGGTTCAGCTGGGGCAGATGGTTCGGGCTTGATCCCGCACGGGACGTCGGCTGGACCTCGACGGCCACCGATGCCACCGCTATTTGGTCCCCGCGGGGTAACGGGTTGAAGCTGCCTGGTGGAGTCAACGCTGCCTCTCTGGCTCAGCTCAGGGCGCGTCTGCCGTCTCTGGCGCAACTGCTGGTAATGGTCCTTGGCACCTTCTCTCTCTTGGCCCTGGTGTCTCCTCACCATTGACAACTCAACACAACCAACGCAACCACTGACCCCTCGACGCCACCACTTCTCACCACCGACTTCTTACCACCACAACCAACGCAACCACTGACCCTCCTCTGGCAACCGACTCAGACCAACTCTCTACTCACTTCCGTTTGCGCCTTTTATAGCGCCTCCAGCGATTACGCCGCCGGCGTTTTTGACACGCCCATCGGGTTGCTCACCTCGGCCATGGTTGGTCGCGCGACCCTCGGGCTCCGCCCTGGATGACGACGGGCGGGCACGCCCCTCCTCCCCGCTATGACGAGGTGGAGACACGCCTTTCTTCCCCCAACCCTGCCTCGTGGTCAATGGCGGATGAAGGGAAAACCGCCCAACATGCAGTTGGCAATGCGAATTGCAATTGACGGAAAGGGGGGAATGGAAGTGTTGGGAGTGGGATTGAAGGGAATCCATCTCTTTCACTGGTGCAATGGAGTATTTCAATTAATGGAAGACACAGCCTTACACTAATACACATAATAAGGATATAACTGTCAAAAAAAGATATATCGTGTCCTGCATGTATGTTTTATGGACTAACTACGGGAACGCCCTTTGACCTTTATACAACCACAAACGGAGGGAGGAGGGGTGATATTTTACAACAACCTTTTACAACAACATTTTACCACAACAATAAAATAAAAAAACATTCTCATATCCACAACACTGCACCCTCCTCCACTTAGGCACGTCCCGGGCCTATAACTTTTACCTTAGTGTGGCACGTAGGTGTAGTTCCCTCTACTTTTAACCTGACCCTGAGTGCGACAGTTTTAAAACATAAATAAATGTGTCCCGCTGCTCCATTGCACCCTGCCTAACAGACTTACGCCCACAGTTAACCGAATTGCGGAATGGTCTTCAAACGACACACTGACGGTGGGAAGCATTATTTACAATTGACGCTACTTTATTTACAAGACTAACCCAGGACCTGTGATTGTTCTTTCTGGGGGGGAGACAGTCTGCTCTGCATCGACGCACCATGAACACACCCAAAAACGCACCAATACACACCCAAGCACCAATCGGTGCAGTCACCATAGTTCATCAGTGTTCAATGAATAAAAATAAATTCAACAACCCCTAACCCTGCAGGTGTCTCTTGCTCTTCGGCTCCCTCTGCTGGTGATTATTATTTGTTCTTCCAGATGTTGTCATTCTTTTGCTTTGCTTACTGGCGGCCTATTTCCAATAAAGTGTGCCCAATGTGTCCTTTTTTATTTGCTTTTATTTATAGCCCACGGGGCCGACTAGTGTGGTTCACCTGTGGGGCATCGGTGCCCTGTGGCCAAGGTCCGCCAGCAAGATTTCAGGCCCTCATGGCCGGTTCCAGCAGAGGGGCCATGCCCCAACCCATGGGGTCCATAGGTGGTGCTCGGCCACAGACATGTGGTCCATAATGTGGTGCATCGATGCAGACAGCTGGTTCTGGGAATTTCGGGCGCACAATGGCCGACCCACGCACGCTCCCCTCGGCACCCAGTGGCGCACAGGTCATGTGGGAGACAAAAGGGGAAAGACAATTGAGCGAGGGGTAAGGTCACAAGGGTACACATCAATAAGGCAATGCAAGGCGAAATGCGTACGGAGGGCGAAGTGAGAAAGCTCGTCCCTACCGTACGTCACCCCCCTGTCACCTACCCTACCCTTGCCCTTACCCCATATGTACAAAAATCTACACATTTACAAATTCGTCACTACTGTCACTTCTTCCCCATATTTCCCCTATACCAAATTCGTCTCCACAATCCCTCTACTTCAAAATTTGCCATCACCAAATTCATCATCAATCCTCATAAGGAGGCAGAGATGGAATTACGCACAATGTCACACCCACGTCATGATGCGTCTCACAATCCAAACATTTGCACCGTAAAAATAATAAAACATGGCATGGTGCGGAGTACCTGTCACCTCAGGTGAGTGGATGCAGATGGTGCGAGGAGATCCTTCATCCTAACTATCCTCTAAATGATTTTAACACACTTTACACTACCCGGGGTCTCTCCCTGCCAATCCATTGGCCAACTTACACTATGGGTTCTAAAAACCAATTCCCATTGACCAAACTGTGGTGCTTCTCAATTTGGGGTCTCACTCCCCCGATTCATCTCCCGGTGCCTCGCACAATTTCTGGGCTGCGACGTGTAGCTCTCCCAGCAGGTCTACCCACCTGCACACCTCCACCACTGCAGTTGCCACCCGAGCTTACCTAGCTCCTCACCCTAACCTAACTAACTGGGGCAGGCCCTCTCCTGGCTCTGTCACCCCCTGGTGCCCTCTGGCACTGGGCTACCCGGGTCCGTCCTCCGGATCCTCGGGCCCCATCCACAACTACCGGCTCCCAGAGCCCACCTGCGGCCTCACCTGGCCGACATCCTGTGGTGGAGTGCCCAAACCAACTACACACACTAACAGGCTACACGCCCAGCCATTTCCACAACACTAATGCACCCATCCAAATACCATTCTTTCACCTCGCACCACAGATGCCAATATCCAACCACAATTTACCTGTACCCTCTACCTAACACTTACACTACCCGCCCCGGGTATCCGTGATGGGGGTCCACTCTTCCCCCATTCACACCTTCGCACCATCCACTCCACTCCACAATTTCCACCATACTCACTCCACGACCATCCATTCCAATACTCCATACCATTTATTCCATACAACCATTTATTTCACACAACCATTCTCCATTCACCTGTTGTTGCACACCTGTGCAATCACACCTGGTGCCACCTGCACCCTCCTCCTCTTCCTGGACCAGTTGGTCAACACAACACACAATCACCACTACTCCCTCATACACTGCTCCACACACCTGTTCAGTTGCACACCTGTGCAATCACACCTGTTCAATTCTCACCTGTTCCATCCTCAAACACACGGCATCATCTCAGCTAACTACTCCCTTCTGAAACTTGCGCTTCCCAGTCGTCCCTTTAAACTATTGCGCTCCCACGTCATTATCAACCACACTAAACTACCTGCGTCCCCACTACAGGTATCAGTCACTATCTAAACCTTAACGTTACCTATTGTCATCTTCGCTAGATCCCTATCAATATAACCAAGCCCTCCCTGGCTCGGTTGTCATAGCCACCCCATAAACTATTGCGCATTTGCCCCACCTGTGAGGGATGGTGGATTTGCCATCCCACCACATCGGGGGTCTCTCACTACCAATTTCGCTCGTCCAAATTCAATAAACCAAAAATTTTCCATTTACTGCCAATTCTACCCACTATTATAAATTTCGTATCAAATCACTACCATCATTATCCGTCTACTTATTACATCCTCTCGGTGCGCCAATTCACGTCTACAGCCCGGCTTCGTACAGCCGAGCCATGAACGCGGGTTCTTTTGTGCCAGCGGCTGGATACGTCCCGCATTCGTGGCAGGGACGGGGGCTTACCCGGGCCGAGATCCCACGCACCACCTCGGCGTGGAGCCATCCAATGTCCCGATCTCGACCTGCCGGCACGTCTCAATAGAAAGTGGTCGCCATGACGACCCTTCCTATCGGGCTGCCCGCTCCGCCTAGTGGAGCCCGGACGCGGCCGTTCCACGCGAGGCCCAGCGTGGATCGCGCACGGCGGTCCTTTCGAACCCGCCGTGGCTCGGATCCCCGCTGGTTCTCGCGGCACGCGAAGCCCGGCACGCACCGAGGGCCCGATTCGGCTATAAGTCGTTCTAACCTCTAACCTGGTTACCGTCGATGCTTCACCTGGATGCTTACATGCATACGCTACCCCTTTCTTGCTAATACATGCAGCCGTTTCCATGCTCCTCGTCGTACCTCTTCTTACACACCTCGGTCCACTCATTCCGCTCACCGACTTGGTCACACACCTGACCACCGAACACCTTGGCACACATTCGTCGCTCGCACACCTCACCAACACACCTCTTCGCGCCCCCTCCTCGGTCACCTCCTCTGTGACAACCACAGGTGTGCTCTCACCCGCACACCCAACCACATGCCTCACTACCAATTCCAGCGTGCATTCCCACTCACGCTCTACCATTCCAGGTGTGCATCCTTCCATTCCAGGTGTACATCCTCGCTCACCTGCCACAACCAACTCACGCTCCGTGTCACTCTCACTACTCTCACCTCCATTCTTGACAGCGCACTCACCCTTACTCTCGACAGCACACTCTTTCCTCATGCACCTGTCCGTTACACACCTTTCTCGCGCATCCTCTCGCGCACACTCTTTCGTTACATCCTCTGTAACTCTCACCACAGGTGTACACTCTCTCATTACTTCCTCCGTAACACTCAGCACACCGCGCTTCCATGTACTCCCTCGCACACGCGCTACGACTGACTCACTCTTGACGGCACACTCACTCCTCGGCGTGCACTTTTTCCTCACACACCCCATGGTCGGACATTCTCGCACACCTCTTTTTTCGCACACCAGACCTGTCGCACACTTCACCAACGGCCTCTCACGAACACCCGGATCCAAACCAATCTCCAAGCCGACTGAAGCTTTCCTCACATCATATACATTGCCACTCACCTCCGTACCTCGTCTCCGCACCTCCTTTGCCACCTGCAAACTCTTTATTTGGTTAGTGAGCATCACATTATGAGTTGAGCACCGACCTTGTACCAATTCCATTACCTCCTCCTGGATTTCTCTCTTAGTTTCTGTCCGTCTCTTCTTAATTTCACTCACCTCTTCTTCCACTTCCTCTAATTTTTGTTTAACCTCTTTTATTTCTCGGTGCGTCTCCTCAAGTTCGTCCTCTAAGGCTACCGTGACCGTCTCTATGTGCATCCTCACCTGCCGGTCCTTTGTCTCCATTACCTCTGTCACCTCGTCCAACCTCGTTGTCAGTCCCTCACGTACCATCTGACATTCCCTCTTCGTCGCTATCAAGTCGTCTTTTAGTTCTTTCTGTGTCGCTTTTAACCCTCCTAATACCGCAGTGTTCCTTTGAACCTGCTCCGTTAGTCCTTTTTGTCCCTCCGTCAGCTGTTCCACCTCCTGCGTCAGGTCCTCTATGCCCCCTTGTAACTTTGCCCTATTATTTCTCACTTCTTTCTCCATACGCTTCTCACCTCGCTTTACCTCCTCGCGTAGCCCCGAAACCTCCTCACCCACACCTCGTCGTATCTCCTCCTTCATCTCCTCCCTCTCTTTTGTAGATGCCACCCTCATCTGTTCCAATTCATCCCTCTGAGCATCCAGTTTACTTTCTAACCCGATTTGCACCTCCTCTATCTGCTCTCCCATTTGTTTAATTTCTCTGGCGGATTGCTCCCCTATCTCCCGCAATTTGCCTTCCATCCTGTTTTCTAGCCCCATTAACCCATTTTTCACCCCCTCTAACTGATTCTCCTGGGCAGCCATTCTATTTTCCACCCCCGTTAACCCATGTTTTAATCCCTCACCGGTACCCCTCGCTTCGTCCCTCATTGCCCCCATTTGGCCCTCTAATCGCTCACTATCAGCCCTCATTCCCACAATTTGGTTTCCCAACCGCTCACCCAATCGCTCAATTTGGCTCCCCATACTCATCTGTACAGCTGCCTGTAGCTGCGCAATGAGGGCCTGCATGTCAATCGGCTGCATGTTAAAGCCCGTTGATACAGCGGGCTCGGCTACCGCGCGCTCGTGCGAGGCGCCTTTTTGCGCGCCTGAAACCTCGTGCGCGAGAGCGCCATTTCGTGCACCTGATACCCCCTCAACCGCCTCCTCATTGCTCCCCTCCATTTGATCCTGGGTTACTCCTAAACCCTCTATCTCTCCCACCGGCATCCCGTCGCCTTGACCAGCCATGGCGCGATTTCAAAATTCGGTTTTTTTAAAATAAAATAAAAAAATTTCGGCAGCTCGTAATTTTGACCAAATTTTTTTTTTTCCTCTATTCGTTTTTTTAAAAATTTGGTTCGGGCCTCGAATCCCACTCCCAGACACCAATTGTTACAGATCGCGGATTAAGATGTTAGTTACCGAGCGGTTTGGTATTGCCGCGACCGTTACAGGATCCCTGACTCACCCGATTCACCCAGAACTTTGGCCGTATCGCACCACAGCTGCTCAATGAGGGAAAAGACAAAAACGACGCAATGCAAGAGGAAAAGGAATAAAACGAGAAGACGTACAGACGAGTAATGGGGTTTATTATTTACACACACAAGCAAAAAGGAGCAATCAAGTTTTATTTACAAGCACATAAGACGCAGGTGACACAGGGAAAATACTAGCTTACCTACAGACTTAATTAAATACCCAGGGACAGAACAAACAAAACAAACTCACGTATACAAGAAGGATGGAATGGAATGAATGTTGGAAGGAGGAACGGGAAGGTTCAGCTGGGGCAGATGGTTCGGGCTTGATCCCGCACGGGACGTCGGCTGGACCTCGACGGCCACCGATGCCACCGCTATTTGGTCCCCGCGGGGTAACGGGTTGAAGCTGCCTGGTGGAGTCAACGCTGCCTCTCTGGCTCAGCTCAGGGCGCGTCTGCCGTCTCTGGCGCAACTGCTGGTAATGGTCCTTGGCACCTTCTCTCTCTTGGCCCTGGTGTCTCCTCACCATTGACAACTCAACGCAACCAACGCAACCACTGACCCCTCGACGCCACCACTTCTCACCACCGACTTCTTACCACCGCAACCAACGCAACCACTGACCCTCCTCTGGCAACCGACTCAGACCAACTCTCTACTCACTTCCGTTTGCGCCTTTTATAGCGCCTCCAGCGATTACGCCGCCGGCGTTTTTGACACGCCCATCGGGGTGCTCACCTCGGCCATGGTTGGTCGCGCGACCCTCGGGCTCCGCCCTGGATGACGACGGGCGGGCACGCCCCTCCTCCCCGCTATGACGAGGTGGAGACACGCCTTTCTTCCCCCAACCCTGCCTCGTGGTCAATGGCGGATGAAGGGAAAACCGCCCAACATGCAGTTGGCAATGCGAATTGCAATTGACGGAAAGGGGGGAATGGAAGTGTTGGGAGTGGGAATGAAGGGAAACTATCTCTTTCACTGGTGCAATGGAGTATTTCAATTAATGGAAGACACAGCCTTACACTAATACACATAATAAGGATATAACTGTCAAAAAAAGATATATCGTGTCCTGCATGTATGTTTTATGGACTAACTACGGGAACGCCCTTTGACCTTTATACAACCACAAACGTAGGGAGGAGGGGTGATATTTTACAACAACCTTTTACAACAACATTTTACCACAACAATAAAATAAAAAAACATTCTCATATCCACAACAATATATATATAACACACATGATATATAACACACACGACGATATATAACATGCACACGCGCACGCACACAAACACACGCATGATACACGGCAATATATAACACACATGACGATATAACACACACACACACACACACACACATAACACACATATAACACACACAAACGATACATGGTGATATATAACACACATGACGATATAACACACACACACACACACACGGCAATACATAACACACACAAATGATATACGGTGATATATAACACACATGACGATATAACACACACACATACACACACACACACGGCAATATATAACACACACAAACGATACACGATGATATAT
This sequence comes from Myxine glutinosa, assembly GCF_964187855.1. Lineage (NCBI taxonomy): Eukaryota > Metazoa > Chordata > Myxini > Myxiniformes > Myxinidae > Myxine > Myxine glutinosa. The sequence continues at coordinate 121,716,904 of NC_136265.1, forward strand.
AACACATATGACAATATAACACACACACACACACAAATGATATACGGTGATATATTTAACACAAATGACGATATAACACGCGCGCACACACACACACACACACACACACACACACACACACACACACACACACACACACACACACCCCCACACACACACGGCAATATACAACACACAAACGATACGCAATTATATATAACACACATGATATATAACACACACGACGATATATAACATGCACACGCGCACGCACACAAAAATAAACACACGCATGAAACACGGCAATATATAACACACACACACAGACGATACACGGTGATATATAACACACATGACGATATAACACACACACATAACACACACAAACGATACATGGTGATATATAACAAACATGACGATACAACACACACACACACACACACGATACACGGTGATATATAACACACATGACGATATAACACACACACACACACGGCAATATATAACACACACAAACGATACACGATGATATATAACACACATGACGATATATGAAACACACACACACACACACACACACACACACACACACACGAAACAAACCATGGCGTCCTGACATTGTACTCAGGAACAAAAAGGAGAAGACAGCATTGATGATTGAGTGAGATATCAGTACCCAGCGATTTTGGCCTCAACAACGCAGAAATCAAGAAAATGACCAAATACCAGGACCTCAAAAATGAGGTCAATAGATCTTGGAAACTGAAGAGCATCGAAATTGTACCAGTGATAATTGGGGCAACACGAATGATGAAGAAGAACCTCAATGAGATTTTAAAAACCATCTCTGGGAGCATTTCCACAAATGAACTACAGTTGGAGGCTGTTTCGGGTTTCGGTGATGATACTGAAAAGATTCCTTGGAACAAAACTCTGAAAAAGTTGAACACCTTGGTCCATGAACTGTGATCTCTTACCGAAGAGGAGGTGGATACTTTGGGTCCTGGGAGGACTCCGTTCCACTTGGAGATAACGACCAACACACCGACACACACACACACACACACACACACACACACACACACACACACACACACACACACACACACACACACACACACACACACACACACACACACACCCCTCCATAAGTATTGGAACAGTGAAATCATATTCCTTATTATTGCTATACACTCAAGAAATCTGGATTTGAGATCAAAATATGAATACGAGGCAAGAGCACAGGTGGTCAACTTTTATTTATTGGTATTTCTATGTATATATGTTTTACCAAAGTAGAACAATAGCACTTTTTATGTTCAGTTCCCTTGTTTTAGGTAAGCATAAGTAATGGAACAGAGGACTGACATGTGCTTATTGTTGCTCAGGTGTTTCTTGTTGGATTGATCATTCACACATAAAAGAGGTGTGGATGTCTAGTCTTGGTTTTAGCCTTTGCTTTTGCCTTTGAAGTCAGCAGGCATAAACCAACAGGAAGACCAGAGAACTGTCTATGAAAGAAAAGCAAGCAATTTGGAACTGAAAACAGAATAATTCCATTAGAACCATAGAACAAAATTATTTTAATGTCGTGAACAAACTTTGGTACATCCATGACGGACGATGAAGGTTGTGGTCAGATTTCCTCAAAATTGTGTGTAGTTTCAGAGGAAAAAGCTAATTTGGTCACAATGCTATCGGCAGTTTCGGAGAAGAAGTCACAAGTGTTACTGCCGATGGGCCATCTCAAAAGCTCCCTGGATCTAAGTTCCAGGAGAGCTAAAAATCATTGGAGCTGTGAAGAAAAATATGTCAGTGAAACTGTCAGTGAAATCACCATCAACTTCCAAAGTGCAGGGGTGAAAGTATCACAATCAACCATTCACAGAAGACTTTGACAGCAGAATTACAAAGGCTACACCGCAAGATGCGAACCTCTCCGCAGTGAAAATAGAAAGGCTACATTAGAATTTGCCAATAAATACAGAGGTGAGCCAGTGAGTTCTGGAACAAAGTTTATGGACAGAGGAGACCAAGATAAGATTTACCCAAGCAAAGGAAATGCAAAAGTTTGGAGAAAGGAAGGAACTGTATATAATCCAAAGCATACTACCTCATCTGTGAAACATGGTGGAGGTGGTGTCATGGCTTGGGCTTCCATAGCTGCCTCTGGAACTGGCTCACACATCTTTATTGACAACTAGCGTGGATCGGCTCGCTAGGCGTCGCCGCAGAGGAACGGGCTTGTTTAAACTGAGGATAATGACCTGACTGTACGTAAGTTGCTGTGTTGTCATGATTTACACCAATCATAATACAAACATCTCTTTTGTACAAATTTACATCTCTATTGTACAAATTTATTTGTAATATTGGTGATATTATTTATTTGTCATCTGAAAAGGTTCAAGTGGTCTCAAGCACTAAATGGTTAAGGGTCCAAGCTGGTCTAATGGGTCTAAAATGTGGAAGGGGTCTAAATGTAATAATCTTCAGGGTCTCCAGGATATTTTGGGTATTCATGGTCTTTTGGGTGTGCGGGGTCTTTCAGGTTATTTCGGGATTTTGGGTCTTCAAGATATTTAGGGTCCTCTAGGTATTCAAGGGTATTTTGGGTCTTCGGGGTCTTTTGTGTATTCTGGGTTTTCGGGGTATTTTGTGTCTTCAGGGTGTTTTGGGTCTTTGGGTCTTCAGGTGCTTTGGTTCTTTGAGGTCTTTTGGATCTTTAAGGGTCTTTGGGGTCTTCAAGTGTTTTCGGGATATTTTGGATCTTCAGGGGATGTTGGGATATTTTGGTTACTCTCGGTCTTGAAGGGTATTTGTGGTCTTGTGGAACCTAAAGTGTCTCCAAAGGTCTAAGGTGTCTCAGCAGTCTAAAGGGTCGAAAGGTATATTCCAACAGTATGTGTTGCCCACAGACGTACGTGCCCATAGCCCACAGACGTACGTAATTAATAGACAGGAGGCAACCGACGTTCAAACAGTACGGTTAATAGATGTACCAAATTAATAGACAGGATGCAACTGACTTTCAAACAGTACATACTTAACAGACATATAATAACATGGCTTCATGGACGGCTTCAAGGACGGACTGTGTTTTTCGGTTATATACATGTGTGTATATATATATATATTGTCGTGTCCCCTGGGTCAAGACCAGGGGGGGGGGGGGGGGGGGCGACCGAGCTTTAACTACAAGGCGTATACTCAACTATGGCGGCAGTGACACGCAGGGGGGGGGGGGGGGAGGGGAAGGAGGGGGGGAGGGGGATATTGGAGGGCGGCGAGAGCTTACCTGCATGGCCGGGCGCGGCGTACAGGGGTTATCCGATCCCCACGGCAAATGAACATACAAAACCGGCAAAGCCACAATACAACAATTAAAATGCAACAAATAATGAAAGGTTTAATGAAAATAATGCAGGCAACAAAAATGAATGCACAGTAAACTAAAATTCCTATATTGAGGATCCTCCACTGACACAATTACACACAAAGGGATGACAAAATAAACGTAAAAGTGTGGTGTGGTGTGTTTGCCTGCGACTTCGCTCTGGCGTCCTTGACCGTCCGGGGTCGTCAAAGGTCCCACATCCCTGCGTGGGAAAACACGGTCCCTGCGCGGGAAAACATGTTGGCGCAAAGTCGCGTTCACCGCCAGCCGCCGACGCGAAGCGAACAGGCTCGAGCTCCTCCCTCGTCCTTCCTGCTCAGCTGCACCAAGCCCCGACGTTCCTTTCAGGCACAGACGGCACCAAGCACAGCCAGCTCCAAGGAGAGGAAAAATATGCGGCCTCTTCCACTAGCCAGGAACAGTGAGAGGGAAATACGTCTGCTCGCGACGAAGCCCGGACCAGGAGAGTGAGAAAAAATGGGACGGACTCTTCCTCTTTACGATCGCACACAAGCCAGCAATACGACCGCCCAGGACAAAGAGAGTGCGAACTCACGATGAAAGCCAGGACCAAGAGTGCGCAGGAAGTGCGTCCGCCCGCAATAAAACCCAGCGCAAGAGCGTAAATGCGACAAGAGTGCGTCCGTTCATAATGAAACCCAGCGCAAGAGAGTGAAAATGGCAGGACGTGCTCTTTTTGTTCCTTGTGCTGGAACATTCTATGATGACGTCACACTCTCACCAATCGTGCCACGCCATCGCAGCGCTCCAACCAATCGTTCTTCGGGGCGTAGCCTCACGGCCACACCCGATGCCCATCGAGCATATTTGCAAGGTGGTGTTAGTAGTGGTGTCCGGATCCGGTCGGTGACTGCGTAATTTCTTTCAGGTCCTGATAGCATGGTTGTGGTGTGTGTTTTATAACAACAAAGGGAAAAACAGAGGCAATTTACGCACAGGAAATGCACCCTTATACCCTAACTAATTATCATAGCTCCACCCCTCGCCATGGAGACACATATACACTTACGTGACATCCAGCCCCACTTAGTTACAGGAGTGTTTCTTCTTCTTCGCGACATTCTGAGCACACTGTCTATACAATTCTACCTGGACTAAGGTATTTCATTGCTACCGCCATAAACGTAACAATATATATATCACCATCTAGGGAGAAATAGGAGGGAGAGAATAAACATACAAAGTGCTATTGTTCCACAATAGTAAAACATAAATGCAAAGAAATACTAAGAAATACAAGCGTTACGCCTAGGTCCCCCGTCGGTGACGTGATCTGAGTTGACAAAGTGGAAGACGCAAGGCGGCCATCTTGGATTTTGACGTGGCGACCCAATTTTCAATAGCGTTCTCCCTTATGCGTAGATACACCCACACACCAGATTAGAAGTTAGTAGCTCGTTTATTTTTCAAGATATTTCGCTCACATGGTGGTGGCCATCTTGGATTTTGACGTGGCGATCCAATTTTCAATAGCGTTCTCCCTTATGCGTAGAAACACCCACATACCAGATTAGAAGTTAGTAGTTCGTTTATTTTTCAAGATATTTCACTCACAAGGTTCAGACATATATATGGTGGCGGCCATCTTGGATTTTGACGTGGCGACCCAATTTTCAATAGCGTTCTTCCTTATGCCTAGTTACACCCACACACCAGATTAGAAGTTGGTACTTCGCTTATTTTTCCAAGATATTCCGCTCACAAGGTTCAGACATACATGGCGGCGGTCATCTTGGATTTTGACGTGGCGACCCAATTTTCAATAGCGTTCTTCCTTATGCGTAGATACACCGACACACCAGATCAAACGTTAGTAGTTCGTTTATTTTTCAAGATATTTTGCTCACAAGGTTCAGATATATATATGGTGGCGGCCATCTTGGATTTTGACGTGGCGACCCAATTTTCAATAGCGTTCTTCCTTATGCCTAGATACACCCACACCCCAGATTAGAAGTTGGTACTTCGCTTCTTTTTCAAGATATTCCGCTCACAAGGTTCAGACATACATGGCGGTGGCCATCTTGGATTTTGACGTGGTGACCCAATTTTCAATAGCGTTCTTCCTTATGCGTAGATACACCCACAGACCAGATTAGACGTTAGTCGTTCGTTTATTTTTCAAGATATTTCGCTCACAAGGTTCAGACATATATATATGGTGGTGGCCATCTTGGATTTTGACCTGGCGACCCAATTTTCAATAGCGTTCTTCCTTATGCCTAGATACACCCACACACCAGATTAGAAGTTGGTGCTTCGCTTATTTTTCAAGATATTCAGCTCACAAGGTTCAGACATACATGGCGGCGGCCATCTTGTATTTTGACGTGGGTTGCACCCACACACCAAATTCGAATGCGGTCCTTCGCGTACGCACGCACGCACGTACGCATGCACGGACGGACGGACGGGAAAACCATAGTCCCCCTTTCGCTCCGCGGTGCGACGGGGGACAATAAAGCAGGTCTGTCTGTCAGTCCATCCCCGAACTACTTCAGTTTTGGGTTTAGCCATGCCAAACTTTGTGAAATGTTTTTGGGTCCTAGTGGGTGTCCTAAGGTGGGTGGGAGGTTTCATAAATATCTCAATACAATGTGATTTTGAGTTTCCCCCTGTCCGAAACTGCTCCCTCTCTGCATGTAAATGCATTCACAGGTTTGGCAATAGCAGTTTCGGTATTTACCACATGTGGAAACATTCGCTGGTTCGGTAAACCATCGTCATTGTTATCATAATCGTCATCATCATCAGTAAAATGAATGAATGAATGAATGATTTTTCTTGCCAAAATCAAGACTCTCTGCTCACCTTCACTCCTTCATTCCTCTTTTCTCCCGCCTCTGGAACAAACTCCCTCACTCTCTTCAATCCCACTCCACCCTCCAGGTCTTTAAAACAGCTGTTCACCACCATCTCTTATCTTCCCCCATCCAAAACCTTGATCTTTTCTACCCCCGCTAATTTCACCCCAATTCCACTTTTTTGAAATACCAACTTCTGTCCTGGAAGTCCTTGGTGTCCTTGTGTTTTATACTTCTCCCACCCCCCCCCCCCCCCACCCTTCCCACGCCTCCTCCCCCCAAGCCCTCTCCCTCCCACACATCTCCCTGCTCTCAAATGTTGTGTGCTCTCAAGTGTTTGTGTGCTTCCCCTTCTGTTGTCTTCCGCTCCCTCTTTTTATATATTTTGTTTGTCTGGTTGATTTGTTTGTGGAGTAAATGTCAGCTCTTTCACGAGCCTCGATTCAGCATACAAAAAAGAAAAGAAAAGAAAAAAAAAAGATCGTTTTAAGGCCATTTTCCCCGCTAGAGCGGGGGTTAGCCTTGCGGGCCCCATGACAATCATGGTTCCCTGTTTGAGGCAATGTTTTTATGGCCGGATGCCCTTCCTGACGCCAACCCTTGGTCACGCTCTTACAATGCGCAGGGATACGGTGTACCTATTCTAAATCGGGGTACACACCGTGATCATTCATCCCAGCAAGCTGGTACTCAATTTGCCGACCTCGGAAGGATGACAGGCTGAGTCAACCCCCCTGGCGTTAATTCAGCGATCGACCGGGATTCGAACCCAGGATCCTAGGATCCCAAGCCGGCACCCTAACCGCTAAGCCAACACCAGGCTTAGTAAAGGTACATCCATTTTACACAGTACTATTCTTAACAGTTTTTGGGCCAGCCCCACCAAATTTTCTGTGCAGCTTTTGGGGTCCCTGCATGTGTCATAACGTGGGTAGGCGTTTTTATAAAATTACTGAGAACATTTTTGTTTTTGGAGATAATGGGCTTCCATCTGTGCATAGCATCGGCACATCACGAGCATATTGTTACGTTTGTGGGGGGTAGGCATGAAATACCTTAAGAAAGTTCAGAATGTGTAGATTAGAATGCTCCGTATTCCGTGAAGAAGCCATCTCGATGTACGTAAGTAGGCAGTCTGTCCAGGTAAGAGCGTTTGCATGTCGCCATAAGAGGTGTGGGATTTGTGCTGATTATTTATAGCGCTTGAAGATTAATTCCCCAGTGTGTAATTTGCCTCCTGTAGTCTTCCATTCGGTTTTATTACATTCGGCTAGCAAGGAAATTGAGGGCTCATCAAAACCACGATAGCGATGTAATGGGCTGATTCGCTCACCACGTCGCCAGGTACGACAGAAACAGCATTTGCCGATAGGCAAGGGAATGACGTCATCCGAACATTCCCGAAGAGATTAAATTCCACCCCCAGACGACTCGTAATGAAGAGGCCACGTCCCGGCCTTCATGATTGGTGGAGGCACGATGGATGATGGAATAGCGCTCGGTGATTGGACAGAGTGTGATGTCAGCGGTCAAACATTGGAGAGCTGAGAGGAAAAAAAACACCATCTCACCATCTTGGTCTCTCTTTTATTGGCTTTCAATGAGGACGGCTGCATTTGCCTTTTGCTCTCTCTCTCTCCTGGTCCTGGCGTTGGTTAGAGACAGTCGCATTGCGCTTCTTCTGGTCCTGGCGTTCATTGGAGGCGGTCACATTTTCTCTTTGTTCTGGCTTAGTCGCAGGCAGTGGCGCATCTTTGGTTAGTGTGCGCTCATGGAAAGAGACCGTATAAGAGAGGTTTGGAGCAGTCGGCATCGCGAGAAGTACCTCACGTTGGGACGTCGAGGAGCGTGACTCCGCACCATTTCGTGCGCCTCCAATGCGGTGGTTTGGAGGCAACGAACGTCTACAAGCCCTCGGTTGAACTGTAAAGCTGAGTGCCGGCCGATTACCAAATCATTTTATTTTCTCTTATTCTCCCTGTGTCTGTAATTGAGTTTGCATGGAGTGTCCCTCACCTTAGCCTATTACTTTTAGTTTTTACCTCAACATTTTTATTGTGCTTGCATTATTTTCATTAAATCATTAGTTGTAGATTTTCAATTTATTGTCTTGTTTCGTTTCTTTGTTTGTGGGTTCGGATTAACCCAGTGTCGGCCGTCCGATCAGGTAAGACTTCAAACCTTCCCGCGTGCGCGAAAAGAATATCCCGCCAAGGTTTGAAATACGCCTCGGAGTTAAAAGCTCGTTTCGGTCATTCGTCCTCTTGGGGTGTTAACCCCGGGGACGCGACAATATATTTATACAAATATAAATACAGTGTATGAAACTCATAAGCTGGCTGTCTGATTGGACATAGCCTTTTGTAAAATTCCCAATCATCATTTGGATTCAGCTCAGGGTAAATTGGCGAACTACATAAAGACCCCACTGGCCGAACGTTGACCTAACACATCCACAATTGTGCAGATCCTTGAACCTTCCCCTTGGGCTTCAACAAAGGATTACAGTCAACCCTCGTTAATCCGACCCCGTTTAATCCGGAAATCTCGCTGTCCAACCAAAACATCCAGGATTTTCGCCATTCATTTTATCCCTCTAATCCGCAAAATCGATTATCCGACAATCTCGCTAATCCGATATTGGGTTCTGGGAACAAAGTAGTCCAGATTAACGAGGGTTGACTGTACTTTGCAATGATTTGTCGGTTCTTCAAAATTCCTGACTGGGTAACCTCATGGTGAAATTAATAATTTAAACCCCAATGTCCCAACCCCTCCTTTAACAAATGTTCCAACCTTAATTTCACTCCTCTTTTTTAATCAATAAATAAAAATGAATGCTTTGCTATTCAAACCTATTTGAGGCAACATTTTCAACAACAAGCAGACTTCGAATTTCCTGCATCATGGCGAAGATACATCCTGATCGATAAAATCTTCCAAGAGAAAGGGCTATATCTCGTGAGTAATGACAGGGTTTTCAGAGGGGGTGACTCAGCAGAAAGCTAACCAGCTGCCAAATGCAACCAACAGCCACTCACCACGAGGCTTGGCAGGATTTCTGAGAACCTCAGAATCGGTACTTGTGGAATCGGTACTTTGTTATATAAAAAAAACAAAAACAAAAACAAGAGATTTACTGCCTTGATTATCTCATCACAAGAGAAATGTAGCATGCCTGCAATGCTGCTCCTCACTGCACATCCATCACACACAAATGTCATTTCCCGCTGAAATGCCACTGACCTGCAGGTGGCAGCTTTCCATCGTATTGCAAAGGCTCCCTGGTTGGTTTGTCAGCCAAAGGGACGGCTTAGGACTCAAACCCCAAAAGGCGGTGGACTCTTAACAAATAATACAGAGGAACTGTTTAGCTTAACCCTGATGGCAGAAATCCTGTTGGTACATGGTGGACATAGGGTCTAAACTCCACCCCCTAATTGTGGATTATCATACAACTCCATGATTACGAAATAACTTGACTCAAAAAGGGAAGGATTCAGTTATATAATTTCCAGATATAGCTGATGAGCCAAGAAGAAAAAGATGCAGTTGAAAATAAATAAATAAATAAATAAAGTATGTATATATATATATATGTATAGATATAATGACTAATGATAATATAAAAGTTGCTCACTGCCACTCTAAGCATTGTGTATTGACTCGTGGAATCCAACTTGGTGTGTCCGGCCTCACGGCCTTGGCCTCAGGTCGGGAGCACTCTTGCTCTTCCACAAGCTTCATTCTTGTGGAAAAATAAATAAATGAGCAGCAAAACACGGGAGGAATTTGTAAGTAGCGGCAGTGACAGCGATACGCATCATGATCGTTAATCTCCTTGCTCACATCCCAGCTGCCACCTGGTGCCGCCGGGCCTGAGGGCGCACGCGAGTGGAGGGGGCAAAGCGACACCACGAGTATTAGTAGGTAACTCAACAGATATTAACCCTTCAATGGCAAACGCAATCCTCATATAGCTCTCTGGGCATCAAAGAGAAGTGCAATCGAAAGAACCAAATTTGCAGAGAAGCATTGTAGATTGGAGAGATTGGAAGCACAGACACAATGTCACATGATCTTCCACAGTCTCGTTCCTGCATTGTTGATATGGAGCAAAATCAAAACCACAAAAATCCATACTTTCATTCCTCGGTTGCGTTTCTTGAATATTTCAACCACAAAATCAATTTATAATGTAATTAGCAGGATATCAGGAATACGATTGTTTACCAACTGAAATACGATTTTCTACCGAATTGAAAACCAAGATTATTATCTTTCTCGGCACATGTGGTTTATCAGTTTGTGCAAGTACAATCATTTCAAGTTTGTGCAAGTACGGCCAAGGGATGTAGTATTTATTTGGGTACATCAGCCATGGGTAAAAAAGGCAGGATGGCAATTTTGCATCAACAAATTTGCCATGCCAAACAAAAACGATCACATGCTTCTTTGCAAAAGATTAGTTCCACAAAAACAATAATAATTAAATTTTAAAAACATACAAACATACATATATATATATATATATATATATATATATATATATATATTACACCTGTCATGTAACAAGAGCATATTGGATGAGTAGGGGTACCCGACATTGCCTAGCAAGGGTATCCAGGTGTTCCTCAGCAGGGGTACCCACCTGGGCATTGCATAACAGGTGTACCTGGCGTTGCCCAGCAGGGATACCCAGGCGCTGCCCGGTGTTGCTCTGATCGTGTTGGAATTTTAAAGAAATAAAAAATTGTTTTTTTATTTGTCGTGGGGACCTAAACCACTTCCCTACACCCACTAAGGAATGAGGTCAGGGATCATTTAATATTACCTTTCACATAGCTACAAAGGCATAGGCATTATATAATTATTTAGAAATAAAAAATGTAAGTTTAAAAAATGTTTTTTCCCTAAAACACTCCCTGATGAACCTGAAAGTTTGATGAAGATTCGTTCAGCCATCTCTGAGGAAAATGGCAACACACAAAAGCATCTCATGGGATCGATTGTGTACTGTATGTAGATCAATCATTTTTGAGGAAATTTGTGTTTATAAGGTTGTTAACCAATACCCATAATCACGCATTTCCCACCTTAATGCATACTCTAAAAAAATCAAGATGTGGCTAATGGGATCACGAACAGTGGAAGAGAATGATTCCGAAATATTTGGTCAATAAAACATCAAGCCTGTTTAAATGTACAAATGATTGGCCTCATATGGCGATTGCTCATCAAGGACATCCGTATCAAGGAGTGCTTAAGAGACGAGTGTTTGACAAACAAGGCTATTAAAAATGATTTCCTGCACTGGCTGCGTACACGTCCTAATTAACTATACACTGAAGGCATGTGAAGGCTTCCGGCCTGGATATACAAGTGCGCATCCAAAACTGGAAAATACCTTCAAAAGGCAGGCAAGAATCGTTTTTGTAGCACACAAACAAGCTTTGTGTGTAAAAATACCATGGATAAAAAAACTCCATGTAAAATTTGATGTATGCAAGCAAACCTCGGAATTTATCAAAGTCACAAGGTCGGAAAAGATAACGAATACACAAGATACAACACAACAGCAATGTTAAAAAAAGATATTTTGCTATAATCCCAAAGCCATGAGGTGCATCATTTGAACAGCTCACCATTGAGGTACTGCTGTGCCCAAGGTGACATCTCAAACACTCGTTTAAGTGGGACATGTTGCTGCTTCAAGCAAAATCGATGAACACTTGGATTTTAAAAGAAACTTACACTCCCCTAGAGAAGCTCGAACGTTTTGGCAATTGCGACCGGTGTGGAGCGCTCCCTGCTCATGTATCCCGACACGATGAATCTTACCTGCTACTTGATAGGTCAAATGCAGCGTGGCCTTAGGCCCCGCCTGACCTAGCGGTGCTCGTACAGGCTTCAGGAAGTCTCCCAGGTAAGCCAGTGCACGCGAAACAAGGGTGGTGCGGTCAGCAAGGGAATGCAATTGGCCAAAAGATTTCTCAACACCCTGACCAAAAGAAATAGACATTATAAAACAAGTTGACATTGGATGGCCAACATTTGATTGATTGGCTAACATAAGCATAGTTCAAGATTTAAACGGACTTTTTTAAATTGTAGAACATGCAAATATAACAGTTCACCGCTGAAATTGTATCAAAATCGTTTACCCTGATCAAGGTGTACAAGATGTGACAACACCGGTAAAAGCATTCTGGTTAGACCAATATGGCAGCTAAAATTCATGTGTGCTGTGGAGTGTGGAATAGAGGTATATCATCAATTTCCTGGTGAAGGAGAACATCAAACATCAAAAACATCATCAAAACATCAAAACATCAAAGCCTTCACGCTGTTGAAACCAAAGCTTTCAGAATTATTGGAATCTCCCGCGATGAAGCTATCTCTGAGGGCCTTTCACTCACTCACCGCAGGCAGGTAGGTGGTCTTTCTGTCTTCTACCGACTCCTCTCCGGCCTTGCACCCCCAGCTCTCTCTGTGCTCTGTCCCCCAAATATTCCTACAGGTCGCACAAGATCTGCCAGCAACCCTCTGATGGTTAAACTGCCGGGTTAAATTTCGGGTTAAACTGCCGAAATCTCGGCTCTCCGCTCACCTTCACTCTTTCATTCCTCTTTTCTCCCGCCTCTGGAACAAACTACCTCACTCCCTTCAATCCCACTCCTCCCTCCAGGTCTTTAAAACAGCTGTTCACCACCATCTCTTATCTTCCCCCATCCAAAACCTTGATCTTTTCTACCCCCGCTAATTCACCCCAGATCCACCTTGTTTGAAATTCCAACTTCTTTCCTGTAAGTCCTGGCAGGGTCCATATGTTTTATACCTCTCCCACTGCCCCCTTCCCACGCCCCCCCCCCCCCCCCCCAAAGCCCTCGCCCTCTCTCAGATCTCTCGATGTCTCCATGTCTCTCGGTCCCTGCTCTCAAATGTTGTGTTTGTGTCCTTCCCCCTCTCTCCCCATCTTGTCTACCGCTCCCTATGTTATATGTTTTATGTGTCGGTTTGTCTTTCTGTGTGATTAATGTTCGCTCTTTCACGAGCCTCGAACTTGTATACAAAAAAAAACAAAAAAAAAACAAAAAAAAAACGACGAGCTGAAATTCACAGGAGACCGTCTGTACAATTTGGCAATGCACGTCTTTCATGTCGTTGTGTGCCCTACCTCTTCCACAAGCCTCGATCATGCGCACAAAGAAACCCCCAAAAACAAAATGTGCACAACGACCAAACATGGCCGCGGATTGCTGAGCAATCTTGAACACTCTCACATGAAACAAACTGCTGTCACTCAAGAAAACAGAAAACATGTTGAACACATAATTTTTGAGAACAACCGAATTATGGTACTCAAAGTGAAATCGCAAAGGAATTGGATGTTAGTGTTTTAGAAGCATAGAAATAATCATTCATTCTTAGTGGAAATTCAATAAGGTGTCAATTCAACATTCACTTTTACTGTGTTTCCTGGTTTAAAGATCGAATCAGCTACACAGGTTCAATGAAGTTTCAGGACAACCTACAGAAAGACAGCCACCCCAGTGAAAACGATTTGGGAGTGGCACAAAAAGTTTATGGAGACTGTTAGCATCCTGTAGAGGAAGGGGGTAGGGCAGCCAAGCACAAGTGGTGAGAATGTTGAACACGGTCATGATTCGTTTGAGTGCTTTCATCTACTTTCTACAAGTGCTTTGAGTGCTTTCTGCATCAAGCCCATCTACTTTCTCAACAATCCTCTCCAAGAAGTTCTGTCACTCAATCTCTTGGGTCTCACAATCTGCCATGATCTTTCCTGGGAAAAACACATTTCCAAGATGGCCTCCAAAGCCAGTCGCCGACTGGGCATTCTTCGTCGTGCGAAGTCCTTCCTTGGCACACCTGAGCTTCTCACCACATACAAGGCTTTCATCCGCAGTTCAATGGAATACTGCTCTCCCCTCTGGGCTGGTGCTCCTGCCTCATACCTCGCTCAGCTTCACACTGTTGAAGCCAAAGCTTTCAGAATCTTTGGAATCTCCCTCGATGAAGCTGATGCTGAGGGCCTTTCACTCACTCACTCACCACAGGCAGGTTGGTGGTCTTTCTGTCTTCTACAGACTCCTCTCTGGCCTAGCCCCCCCAGCACTGTCTGTGCTCTGTCCCCAAAGTACTCCTAAAGGGTCACACAAGATCTGCCAGCAACCCTCATGGTTAAACTGCGAAAATCAAGACTCTCTGCTCACCTTCACTCTTTCATTCCTCTTTTCTCCCACCTCTGGAACAAACTCCCTCACTCTCTTCAATCCCACTGATCCCTCCAGGTCTTTAAAACAGCTGTTCACCACCATCTCTTATCTTCCCCCATCCAAAACCTTGATCTTTTCTACCCCCTATTAATTAACCCCAGATCCACTTTTCTGAAATACCGCCTTCTTTCCTGGAAGTCCTAGCAGTGTCCATGTGTTTTTTTTTTAACCACTTCAACCCCCCACACCCAGCTTCCCACGCCTCCTCCCCCCCAAGCCCTCTACCTCCCACAGATCTCCCGATGTCCCTGCTCTCAAATGTTGTACTTGTGTGCTTCCCCCTCTCTCCCCATCTTGTCTCCCACTCCCTTCATTTCGTCTTATGTGTCCGTTTGTTTTTGGGGTTTTTGTCATTAATGTTAGCTCTTACACGAGCCTCGATCTTGTATACAAAAAAAACAAACAAAAAAAAAAAAAACAGAAAAAAGTTCAGTCCCCATAGGTCCTTTCGAGTTCGGATGATGATCTTGGCAATAAAATATTGAGAAATATTCTTTCACATGCAGCAAACTGCGTGTGTGTGTGCGTGTGTGTCAGACATGCCAACAAGTCAGTTGAGCAAAGTCTCAAGTCACAGTAGCATTAGTCTCAAGTCACAGTAGCATTAGTCTCAAGTCACAGCAGCATTAGTCTCAGGTCACAGCAGCATTAGTCTCAGGTCACAGTAGCATTAGTCTCAGGTCACAGTAGCATTAGTCTCAGGTCACAGTAGCATTAGTCTCAGGTCACAGTAGCATTAGTCTCAGGTCACAGTAGCATTAGTCTCAAGTCACAGTAGCATTAGTCTCAAGTCACAGTAGCATTAGTCTCAAGTCACAGTAGCATTAGTCTCAAGTCACAGTAGCATTAGTCTCAAGTCACAGTAGCATTAGTCTCAAGTCACAGTAGCATTAGTCTCAAGTCACAGTAGCATTAGTCTCAAGTCACAGTAGCATTAGTCTCAAGTCACAGTAGCATTAGTCTCAAGTCACAGTAGCATTAGTCTCAAGTCACAGTAGCATTAGTCTCAAGTCACAGTAGCATTAGTCTCAAGTCACAGTAGCATTAGTCTCAAGTCACAGTAGCATTAGTCTTAAATCACAGTCGCATTAGTCTCAAGTCACAGTAGCATTAGTCTCAAGTCACAGTAGCATTAGTCTCAAGTCACAGTAGCATTAGTCTCAAGTCACAGTAGCATTAGTCTCAAGTCACAGTAGCATTAGTCTCAAGTCACAGTAGCATTAGTCTCAAGTCACAGTAGCATTAGTCTCAAGTCACAGTGGCATTAGTCTCAAATCACAGTAGCACTTGTCTCAAGTCACAGTAGCACTTGTCTCAAGTCACAGTAGCATTAGTCTCAAGTCACAGTAGCATTAGTCTCAAGTCACAGTAGCATTAGTCTCAAGTCACAGTAGCATTAGTCTCAAGTCACAGTAGCATTAGTCTCAAATCACAGTAGCATTAGTCTCAAGTCACAGTAGCATTAGTCTCAAGTCACAGTAGCATTACTCTCAAGTCACAGTAGCATTAGTCTCAAGTCACAGTAGCATTAGTCTCAAGTCACAGTAGCATTAGTCTCAAGTCACAGTAGCATTAGTCTCAAGACACAGTAGCATTATTCTCAAGTCACAGTAGCATTAGTCTCAAGTCACAGTAGCATTAGTCTCAAGTCACAGTAGCATTAGTCTCAAGTCACAGTAGCATTAGTCTCAAGTCACAGTAGCATTAGTCTCAAGTCACAGTAGCATTAGTCTCAAGTCACAGTAGCATTAGTCTCAAGTCACAGTAGCATTAGTCTCAAGTCACAGTAGCATTAGTCTCAAGTCACAGTAGCATTAGTCTCAAGTCACAGTAGCATTAGTCTCAAATCACAGTAGCATTAGTCTCAAATCACAGTAGCATTAGTCTCAAATCACAGTAGCATTAGTCTCAAGTCACAGTAGCATTAGTCTCAAGTCACAGTAGCATTAGTCTCAAGTCACAGTAGCATTAGTCTCAAGTCACAGTAGCATTAGTCTCAAATCACAGTAGCATTAGTCTCAAGTCACAGTAGCATTAGTCTCAAGTGACAGTAGCATTAGTCTCAAGTCACAGTAGCATTAGTCTCAAGTCACAGTGGCATTAGTCTCAAATCACAGTAGCATTAGTCTCAGGTCACCATGGCATTAGTCTCATGTCACCGTAGCAAGTCCCACATTTACTTGTAAACCAAGTTGGAGTACGAGCGATCAAAGAATTAAGACACTGCCTCATTTTTTGCAACCTATGTTCCGAAAAGCTGTGCGACTCAGGTTTTTAATTTCTCAACCTTTTAAAGTGGACATGTTTTGCTTTGTTCCCAGCAAAAAAATAAATTTGTTAAATTAACTTCTCATATCTAGTGTTTCTCGTATCCGGATCCGGATCTTCACCGAAATTGAATTGATTTGTCCTCGTCACACAACCAGCGTGTCCACAAAGTTTTTTTTTTTTTTTTTTTTTTTTTTTTTGTTAGAAATACTGAATCGAGGCTCGTGAAAGAGCTGGGGACCGCGAGGGAAAGACAGCACAGGGGGGGACCGCGAGGGAAAGACAGCACAGGGGGACCGCGAGGGAAAGACAGCACAGTGGGACCGCGAGGGAAAGACAGCACAGAGGGACCACGAGGGAAAGACAGCACAGAGGGACCGCGAGGGAAAGACAGCACAGAGGGACCGCGAGGGAAAGACAGCACAGGGGGACCACGAGGGAAAGACAGCACAGGGGGACCGCGAGGGAAAGACAGCACAGAGGGACCACGAGGGAAAGACAGTACAGAGTCACCGCGAGGGAAAGACAGCACAGAGGGACCGCGAGGGAAAAACAGCACAGAGGGACCACGAGGGACAGACAGCACAGAGGGACCGCGAGGGAAAGACAGCACAGAGGGACCGCGAGGGAAAGACAGGACAGAGGGACCGCGAGGGAAAGACAGCACACGGGGACCGCGAGGGAAAGACAGGACAGAGGGACCGCGAGGGAAAGACAGCACACGGGGACCGCGAGGGAAAGACAGCACAGTGGGACCGCGAGGGAAAGACAGCACAGAGGGACTGCGAGGGAAAGACAGCACAGGGGGACCGTGAGGGAAAGACAGCACAGGGGGACCGCGAGGGAAAGACAGCACAGGGGGACCGCGAGGGAAAGACAGCACAGAGGGACCATGAGGGAAAGACAGCACAGGGGGACTGCGAGGGAAAGACAGCACAGGGGGACCGCGAGGGAAAGACAGCACAGGGGGACCGCGAGGGAAAGACAGCACAGAGGGACCGCGAGGGAAAGACAGCACAGAGGGACCGCGAGGGAAAGACAGCACAGTGGGACCGCGAGGGAAAGACAGCACAGAGGGACCACGAGGGAAAGACAGCACAGAGGGACCGCGAGGGAAAGACAGCACAGAGGGACCGCGAGGGAAAGACAGCACAGGGGGACCACGAGGGAAAGACAGCACAGGGGGACCGCGAGGGAAAGACAGCACAGAGGGACCACGAGGGAAAGACAGTACAGAGGGACCGTGAGGGAAAGACAGCACAGAGGGACCGCGAGGGAAAGACAGCACAGAGGGACCACGAGGGAAAGACAGCACAGAGGGACCGCGAGGGAAAGACAGCACAGAGGGACCGCGAGGGAAAGACAGGACAGAGGGACCGCGAGGGAAAGACAGCACACGGGGACCGTGAGGGAAAGACAGGACAGAGGGACCGCGAGGGAAAGACAGCACACGGGGACCGCGAGGGAAAGACAGCACAGTGGGACCGCGAGGGAAAGACAGCACAGAGGGACCGCGAGGGAAAGACAGTACAGAGGGACCGCGAGGGAAAGACAGCACAGAGGGACCGCGAGGGAAAGACAGCACAGAGGGACCACGAGGGAAAGACAGCACAGAGGGACCACGAGGGAAAGACAGCACAGAGGGACCGCGAGGGAAAGACAGCACAGAGGGACCGCGAGGGAAAGACAGGACAGAGGGACCGCGAGGGAAAGACAGCACACGGGGACCGCGAGGGAAAGACAGGACAGAGGGACCGCGAGGGAAAGACAGCACACGGGGACCGCGAGGGAAAGACAGTACAGAGGGACCGCGAGGGAAAGACAGCACAGAGGGACCGCGAGGGAAAGACAGCACAGAGGGACCACGAGGGAAAGACAGCACAGAGGGACCGCGAGGGAAAGACAGCACAGAGGGACCGCGAGGGAAAGACAGGACAGAGGGACCGCGAGGGAAAGACAGCACACGGGGACCGCGAGGGAAAGACAGGACAGAGGGACCGCGAGGGAAAGACAGCACACGGGGACCGCGAGGGAAAGACAGCACAGTGGGACTGCGAGGGAAAGACAGCACAGAGGGACTGCGAGGGAAAGACAGCACAGGGGGACCGCGAGGGAGACAGCAGACAGGGGGACAGACAGGGGGACCGCGAGGGAAAGACAGCACAGAGGGACCGCGAGGGAAAGACAGCACAGAGGGACCGCGAGGGAAAGACAGCACAGGGGGACCACGAGGGAAAGACAGCACAGGGGGACCACGAGGGAAAGACAGCACAGAGGGACCACGAGGGAAAGACAGCACCGAGGGACCGCGAGGGAAAGACAGTACAGTGGGACCGCGAGGGAAAGACAGCACAGAGGGACCACGAGGGAAAGACAGCACAGAGGGACGGCGAGGGAAAGACAGCACAGGGGCACCACGAGGGAAAGACAGTACAGTGGGACCGCGAGGGAAAGACAGTTTCGTCCAAATCCGTCCATAACTTTTTGAGACATGGAGCTATATAATCGGTTTTAGTTCAATATCTCAATGGTGAAGAATCACTTTTTAAAATTATCTGATCCGGATCTGGATTTTGTTGTTCTCCTCCTCTTCCCTTTATAAAGGGTGAGTCCAAGCTCCTACCCTGCCTTGACCACAATACTCACCAACTCCACTTTCGCCTCCACATAACTCAGTAGATCCAGCTCACCGTTGCTTCCTTCCCAGTTCAACAGCTGTTTGAAATATCCTTCCCACACCTTCTACACTGAGCTCCTCTCTGTCACCTCCCTCCCCCTTTTATGTCCTTGCTGTCCTCATCCTTGTCATGAGCCAATTTATAGATCATCATCGTCCAACCATCCTCTTCAAACTTGTACACCTCCTCTTCCATATCATCTCTCGCCTGATCCATAGCTTTCCTTTCTGCTTTCTTCTGCCCATAGAAGTGCAGCAACCCCGCATCTGGCTGCCTCCTTCTATCCTTGATCTTGTCTAACCTCTCCAAACCTCCATCATTTCACCAACTGCCTGTGCTACTTCTTCCGTCCACCACACCTGGTTTCTATCCCTCGACGATGCACCCTTTCCTGACATCCTTCCACACAACACTTCTGCAATTCCCCTATATGCCTCTCTGTACTTCTTCCACTCCTTTTACAAACCTTCTGCTTCTTCGCTAAGTTGCTCATAACTGATCCTCACCCTCTTCTTGTACTCTACGGCAACGTTTCCCTGACACTTTCCCCTACACTTGTCACACCTCATAACCTTACCGATCAGGGGTCAGGACGGTTACCGATCGAGGGCCAGGTTTTCCCCAGAACAAATGTTCATGGTTTGCCTATGAAAGTTGGTTTAATACGTGGCCACGTTGGTAATAACTAACAATGGTGCTTGCTGCTTGGATGCGCATACTGTCTGGAGAGTGGACACACTGGACACTCCCTTTAACCTTGGTGGACAATGGTATGCGAACCGGAGACCGTGAGAACGTACACGATATATGTCGTCATTGACCGGACCATGCACGCGTACCACTAAAACTCATTCACCATTTATCTTAAACTCCGTTTTAACTCAATGTTTATTCAACGATTATTTTCTGAACATTGTCAAAAAGTCATTATAAACTCAAGTCGCATGTAAGTTGCTAGTTCCCAGACACCAAGTCCCAAGTCCAAATCAAGTTGCAAAATGTTGCGGCCACAGTCACCAACTCTGCAGCGGGGTTGAGGGACAAAATAGAGGGTGACTTGGACAAATAAGGGATGTGGGGGCGAATGAGGGGTAGGGAAGGATGAGGGATAAAGACATTCACAACCCTGGCATCAATTCTAATTCAAAATAAGCATAAATATAAATAAATTATAATTCACATGATCATGAGCATAAACTCTGATTGGTTTGCACAAGTGCCATCACAATGAGTTGGTAAAATGGCATCGGTCGGCAAAATAAATGTGTGGTTGGGTCATCAATCATCAAATTCTTCCTCCTTTCGCTTTCCTTGGTACCCATGAGTTTCCTTGGGACCCACCTTGCACTCACCTTATTGAATTTCTAACAACTAGGGCATGCCCGTACTATATATATATCTAAAATTATATCCCCCCCCCCCCTCTATTTACATGAAATGGTTTGGTCCATGAAATGTTTTGGTCCATTCGCAACGCCAAAGCGAACGGCGAACGCTTTACATGAAATGGTTTGGTCCATGAAATGTTTTGGTCCATTCGCAACGCCAAAGCGAACGGCGAACGGCTTGCGAGTACAGTGACAATCCCCCCCCCTCTATTTACATGAAATGGTTTTAATTAGTTTTAAAACATAGTTTAACGCCAACATATGGCATGCCCGTACCCGTACTATCCGTAATGGCGCACGCTCTCACAGGAGCTCCGGAAGGTCGCATATCGCAGGAAAGCGAAAGAATCGCAAATTAGTTTTAATTAGTTTTAAAACATCGTTTAACGCCAACATAGCGCCAACATAGTTTGCCGACGGGAAATAAATGAATACGCTCTCAAATGTGCCATCCGAGGCAGAGTCTGTTCGCCACGTTCGGCACACGTGATAGCTCGCTGCTCTCTGATTGGTTGAATCGTTTTTTGGACATAGCTCGGTAACTACTTCTGCGATTAATTTAAAACCTTGAAAAGGCACATCCTCGGGTCCCCAGCAATATACCTGGCAAGTTTCAAGTATATCGGACCCGTGGTTGTCGAGAAACAGCGGTCACAGACAAACAAACACACACACACACAGACACACACACACACACACACACACACACACACACACACACACACACACACACACACACACAGAAATTAGTGGAATTATAGATAGATGAAACTCAACATGTTGGGAATTTGTGACACAAGAAGACTGGATCTTAAAAAGAGATGCATTGTAAGCAGTCACAAATTGTCGTAAACCCCTCGGTATCCACAGGACGCAGGCCATGCAGACTTAATTTGTGATGCACAGCATCATAGTAAACAGTCGACACTGTATAAAGGCCCTTAAAAAGGGCGAAAAACTTGCATTTAATTTATCAGTGCATTCTCCTTCGACCGGCACAATCACTAATACCATCTAATAACAAGAACCAACTGGATTGGCCAACTTGTTTATAATAGAGCTTTCAAACATAAACTGGCACCAGGTGCCAAAGTGCATTGCGTTAGACATACCTGGATGAAAACGGAAAGAAAGGCTAACGGTTCTGTACGAGAAGGCTGTGGTTCCTTCGCAAAGTAACTCTTCATCTCTGGCAGCTTAAACACAATCCTCGTGAGTTCCATCAGCTCATTGTGACGCTTTCCAGCAGAATCGCCTGCCCACGAAATTAAATACAATCATGAGGCAATCAACATTTCATGCTTTCTAATGGAACACCCAATACTGATGTGGAAGATTTATCAACTCGTTATACAATTTACAGCTCACCCTACTTTATATGGGCAATCTACTGTTCTCCTTCTACCAGATAAAAGCCCCTGGCAGTATTTGCATTGACATGGAGCTCAATGTGGCCAATGTAAGATGTAAAAAAGTGTAGCCGACAAACTCCACAAGTCAATGCAGCAACAAAAGGCAGCCTCTCACAAACAATAAATAAATAAATAAATAAAAATGTCACGCATAGCGTACTACTTGCAAAATCCAAATAAACAATAGTTGCCATGGAAACAGCAATTTGGTAAGTTGGAAAATTCGACCTGTCAAGCATTTTACATGATGGAATGTTATGCAATAACACATTTGGTTGATACATTTTTACCTCTGCCATCTGCCATGGAGGGAGGTTATGTTTTCACCCCCGTCTGTTGGTTTGTTTGCGTGCAGGATATTTCTAAAAGTGGTGGACGGATTCAGATGAAATTTGGTGGGCAGGTTGGGTGTGTGACCAAAATGATTCGATTTTGGTTAAGATCTGGTTCTGGACCCGAGAATGCTATGCGATTCTTCACTATTGGGTGATGGTGCAAAAAACCCCAAAAAAGAAGAAAAATTATTTCTTCAAAATGCTGACAGGACAGCACCAGACAACACCGGGTACCACTGCTAGTCATTGATAAATGGACAAAAAATAAAAATTGACATTTCACGTATGGACAAAAGAACAATTATCCACATTGTGACAGACGAAACAGGCGAAACTACTCAGGGGATTAAAGACAGGAGCGAAGCAGGGAGAGAGAAAGAGAGAGAGGGAGTATGCACAGCTTGGAAGCTCTGTGTCTCAGACAGACACAGAGCCCGCCTCTAAGACACGCTCCATGGGCAGTAGAATAATAGGGTGACAAACACAAGCAATCAGAGATAGGGATTCAACAAAAAACCCACAGCCCCACACACCCCTATTACTATACCTAAGGCTCATGGGGGAGCTTGAACATGCACTACTTGCTGAAAACGATCATTAAGAGACATCATCATACATTTATACAAAGTACAAGGGCATTCGCAGACATTGTTGCTGCATTCAGGTTGGCCTGATTCCTGTGGTCATCTGAACCAATGGCTCGTGATGCTTAGATAACCAAAATTAAAATCACACAAACGAGATGTACTTGTCCAAAAAACAAAGAACTCTAATAGACTTGTAAAAGAAACCGAAAGTGAAAAGTGTGGGGGGGGGGGGGGAGAAGAACAACACCCCCATTTCACTGGAATCTGAAGAATCCCACAGTTGAAGTCAATATCTGCAGGATCGTGCTGCAAAATCCATTATTTTTGCACTGTAGCAACGTCTTAAAAAGCCCCTGGGGTTTCCCACCCACTGACAGACTACAGTGTCCAATTTTTATGTACTTTGATTACCGGGAAAATATCGTACAATACGAGACACGACTGAAGAAAGTGGGTGACACAGATTGTGAAAAGGAAAAGGAGTTTCACAGAAAAGTTGAGGAAAAAGGGCAGAGGCAGAGAAAGGTCTCGATGAGCAGAAGTGATGTAGTAGACTGGGAGATAGGTACGATTTCATTAGACAATCGGGAACAAAGTTCTCAAAGGTGTGGTTCTGCTTTACCATCAGTCAAACGCTTGAAAAGCTCATTCTCAAGTTTCGCCAGATCAGACTCGTGCCCTTGGCACATAATTGAAGTGGCCCCAGATTACACAATTATTTAGATTTTCAAGTCCAGGCATCAAACTCGTATTTTCAGAGTTCTCCCATCCTACATGGAATTAATGATCGTTTTAAGGCCATTTTCCCCGCTAGAGCGGGGGTTAGCCTTGCGGGCCCAATGACCATCATGGTTCCCTGTTTGAGGCAATGTTTTTATGGCCGGATGCTCTTCCTGACGCCAACCCTTGGTCACGCTCTTTGATGCGCAGGGATACGGTGTACCTATTCTAAACCAGGGTACACACCGGGATCATTCATCCCAGCAAGCTGGTACTCAATTTGCCGACCTCGGAAGGATGACAGGCTGAGTCAACCCCCCTGGCGTTAATTTAGCGATCGACCGGGATTCGAACCCAGGATCCTAGGATCCCAAGCTGGCACCCTAACCGCTAAGCCAACACCAGGCGACATGGAATGGAAACATGAATTAGCACAAGAATGATATTAATTAGCGACAATTATAGCTTTAATTAGAATAATGAGTACAAACACGGAAATTGTCCGAAAGAAAAACTAACCCTTCATGTAACAAGATTCAGCAACTTAAGAACAAAAATAAATCAGACTACGGGTCTTAAGAACCTATTAAAATGTATGTCCGAGGCCAAACATGACTACTTCCACTTTAATAGAAGTCAGGTGAAGAAATTTGAAATCTACATACATGACATATACTTGGAACATGCACTCTGAATTTGTCACTCAATAATTATTACAAATAAGACTAATTAGCATAATATCGATATTAATTAGTGTGTTAATGGCATTAATTTCACCTTTAATTGGACTAATGAGCACAAACATGTAATTTGTCAGAAAAAAAAGCTGACCATACATGTAACAAGAATCGGCTACTTAAGAACGAAAATAAATCAGACTAAGGGTCTTAAGAATCTCGTTAAAGTAATTGTCCGTGGCTGTAATGAAATGTATCAGTGGTAAACATGTTTGGCAAAATATCTGCAAACATTTCAATGAAACTCCAGCAAATGAATGCAGGCTACATAGTATGAATGACATCTGAAATTTTGTCCATTCGGTCATCTTCATCGACCCATGATAGAGACAGGTGATTAATCACGGTCACAATCCCTGTCATTCTCCATTTCACCAGAGAGCTTCAGCGTCTCACGGAGCTGCGGACCCTCAAACCAGACAATATTGTAGGAACCATCTGATAGCTCTCAACCTTCTTCTAGAGATTGATAAATTTGTTGCTCATCAGCATGTGCCCACATCCTTGCCACAAATGCTGATTGCTGCACATGGAGAAGGAACTCGGCTCCACATGGTGAAAAACTACTGCCAGCGATCCCCTTCAATTTGCCGAGTGGATGTTTGGGTTTCTTGGGCGGGCAATAAGGCCTAATCAAAGGCAAGAAACCAAGTGCGCTTCAATGAGCCGAGAGCGATTCAATGAGGTCTCGTTCCTGAAACCGTACATGCTACACGTGAATGTCTCAATGGCATCCAGTATAGTTTCATCTACTTTCTTCTCACAGGCCAAGCAGCGAATGCCTCCTGGAATTGCTCACTCACAAGCACATCACCCTCGAGATGGCAATCAAGACTATGACAGGAAGTAGAAAGCTGGTAACAATTTTGAATAGGCTTGGGCATAGTATCAACTACCATGCACAGAAGAATTTGAAACTGAGGTGGCTCTCTCCCAACAAACAGCTGATGTCCCATGTCCTGATGGAACTCAAATTAATGCAGCAATGGGCCTGGCGTTCGACAACTATGATGAGATTTGCTGAATTTTGTCAGGGGCTGATAGCTTGCACACCAAAATGGGAAGATATCAAATCGAGGACTCCTCACAGGAACAAGTCAGCAAGGAACTATTACAACTTCCATGGCCATCAAACTCCAGCAGGAGAAAAAACAGGAAGCTGGATGCTGTTGGTGCTATCCTGACACCACACAACAAGAAGCCACACTTGAGGGACAGTCTTCAAGGTTGTAGAGATGCAGAGGGGGCCCATAGTCACTATGTAGTAAATCAAAATAAGGATTTAATATGGATTACATGTCATGCAATGTGGTCGGAAAACATAAATATGGTCTGGATTCAATGCTCAGTACTACTGACCATTTACAATGACAAGTGGTCCACTACATGCCAAATTTACAACAGCCACCAACAAATTTAGTGTTGGTCGAGACACTCCGTATTGCACAAAGGTTTGCTAAATCATGTAATCAATGATATGCATTTGTGTCTTGTGATCTGAACATCGCAAAGCCAGAGTTGTCGTCAACTTTCGTCAACAACATCGCAAAGCCAGAGTTGTGAAACAAAATCGTCAACGTTGAATGTGACAGTGTTAAAAACAGGCAGGCAACAAATAAGAAAGTTGCAGAGTTGAAATGCACACGGGACTTACTGGGACGGCTCATCATCTTGGCACAGAAACAGAAAATCGATCTCCAGAACATGCTATATTTCCCGCTTAGTCCTGTGCCATTGTCCCTGTGCTGCACAGATGGAACCATGGCAAAACAGCAAAGAGTGAACTTCTTCGAAACTTGGAAGATCAAGTCGAGTCTGGGGAGCCGTCAACGGTTGATGCCTGTATTATTGATGGAAACTTCCTATTGCACTCCTTAGCACTGAATTTAACTCGCAGCTACAGTGGCCTTGCTCGATGCATCCTGATCAGGATCACTGCTCTATGTCGTCGGCGTATTGACATAGTATTTGATACCTATGTCACTCCATCAATCAAGGATGTAGAACAGAAGAAGAGAGGCTCAGATTACATAGTCTACTCCATCACTGGCCTATAACAATACCTTATCCAAAACTAAGTGATGCCTTGAAGTCACCCTCTTTTAAGTGTCAACTGCCCAACTTCTTATCAAGAGAGTGGGCAAAAAGTGAATATGAAGCCATTATCAGAAATCGCAGGTTTTCATTAGTTATGATGACAAATGAGTCCGGATTATTTCATTGAACAATGTTGCCATCACAGAGGAGGTCAACGCCCTATCAAACAACCATCATGAAACGGATACACGCTTGTGTCTCCACATCAAGGAAATTATGACAGATCCAGAATTCAATGGCAACATACTGTAGTTGTAAGGGCTTCAGATACCAATATTGCTATCATACCCCTTTTCCACTGCCACAAATATCAGGCCAGAATTTGGATGGATGTGAATTCCGGAGCAAAAAGGAGATACGTGGATATTTCTTCCATTGTGGAACAAATAGGACGAATATGTGCACTGCCCTCGTCGCCTTCCATGCCTTCACCTGGTGCGACCACAGATCAGCCTTTGTTAGGCTGGGGAAGGTTCGACCAGAAACATGTCTGGAGGCGAGTGAGCAATTCCAGGAGGCGTTCGCTACTTTGGCCTGTGAGAAGAACGTCGATGAAACTACACTGGATGCCATTGAGACATTCACATGTAGCATGTACAATTTCAGGAACGAGACCTGACTGAATCATGCTCGATTTCTTGCCTTCGATAAGACCAATAATGCCTGTTGCCCGCCCAAGAAACCCAAACATCCACTCGGCAAATTGAAAGGGATCGCTGCCAGCAGTTTTTCACCACGTAGAGCCACGTTCCTTCTCCATGTGCAGCAATCAACATTTGTGGCAAGGATGTCGGCACATGCTGATGAGCAAAAAATGTATCAATCTCTAGAAGAGGGTTGGGAGCTATCAGATGGTTCCTACGATATTGTCTGGTTTGAGGGCCCACAGCTCCCTGAGCAGCTCAAGCTCGATGATGAAATGGAGAATGACAGTGATTGCGACAGTGAAGATCACCTGGCTCTATCATCGGTCGATGAAGACAAAATTTCAGATGTTCATATAAATGTAGCTTGCATCCATTTGCTGGAGGTTCATTGAAATGTTTGCAGATATTTTGGCTAACATGTTTACCGCTTGATACATTTCATTTTAGTCATGTTTCAATCTTGGTTTGAAGCCAAACAGTTCAATCTTGGTTTCATCAGACCACACAATCTTGTTTCTCACAGTCTGAGAGTCTTTTAGGAGCTTTTTTTGCAAACTCCAAGCGGGCTTTCATGTGTCTTTCACTGAGGAGAGGCTTCCGTCTGGCCACTTTGCCATAAAGCCCAGATCGGTGGAGTGTTGAGGTGGTGGTTGTCCTTCTGGAAGTTTCTCCCATCTCCACACAGGATCTCTGGAGCTCAGCCAGAGTGACCATCGGGTTCTTGGTCACCTCGCTTACCAAGGCCCTTCTCCCCCGATTGCTCAGTTTGGCTGGGCGGCCAGCTCCAGGAAGTCTTGGTTGTTCCAAACTTCCTCCATTTAAGAATTATGGAGGCCACTGTGCTCTTGGGAACCTTCAATGCAGCAGAAATTTTTTTGTAGGCTTCCCCAGATCTGTGCCTCGACACAATCCTGTCTCTGAGCTCTGCAGGCAGTTCCTTCGACCTCATGGCTTGGTTTTTGATCTGATATGCATTGTCAGCTGTGAGACCTTATATAGACAGGTGTGAGACAGGTGTGTGCCTTTCCAAATCATGTCGAATCAATTGAATTTACCACAGGTGGACTCCAATCAAGGTGTAGAAACATCTCAAAGATGATCAAGAGAAATGGGAGGCACCTGAGCTAAATTTCAAGTGTCATAGCAAAGGGTCTGAATACTTATGTAAATGTGATATTTCAGTTTTTTCTTTTTAATAAATTTGCAAAACTTTCTAAAATTCTGTTTTCTCTTTGTCATTATGGGGTATTGAGTGTAGATTGATGAGAGAAAAAATGAATTTAAACGATTTCAGCAGAAGGCTGCAACATAACAAAAGGTGAAAAAAAGTGAAGGGGTCTGAATACTTTCTGAATGCAGTATGTATATGTATATGTATATGTATATGTATATAAACATGTATATATATATACATATGTATATATGTATATATATATATATATATATATATATATATGTATATATATATATATATATATATATATATATATATATATATATATATACATATATATATATATATATATAGATATATATATATATAGATATATATGTCGGTCACTATGCGACCTTCATATCATCAGTGGAGAACCGCCAGCAAGTCGCATAGTGACTGATATAGTGACTGATATAAAATCATATAGTGGTATAGTGGTCGCATAGTGACTGATATAAAAACCGAAAGGGTCACAGAGTTACAAGTGTATGGAAAGCCTCACTGCGTTGCCCTGATGAAGCCCCAACAAGGGCGAAACCAGGTCGGTAACTGTGAGTTTTGCATGCACTTGTGACAGTATCTGTATTTATAATCCGTAATGACGCACTGCTAGATGGTTCCTCTGGAACTTTGCAGGCAAGGCGGACGTGCATGGCGATGACGTCATGTTGTCCGCTCATTAGGTTGGAGAACCAGATTACAGATACCATTATATATAGATATATATATATATATATATATATATATATATATATATATATATATATATATATATATATATATATATATATATAATTATATATAATTATATATAATTATATATATATATATATATATATACATATATATATATATATATATATATATATATATATATATATATATATATATATATATATATATATATATATATACATACATACATACACATACAGTCGTAGCCAAAAATATTGGCATCCTTGCACTTTTTTTCAAATAACTCACAATTTTATCTAAAAATAGGTTGAAATTGACAAAAGGATTTGGCCTCCACAATTCTCCATTTCACTGTTAATATTACAGAAGCTTTGTTTTTGATTCAGAACTTAATATATCCTTTTAAATCATAAAATAAAAAGAAATGGCATTGACAAAATTATTGACACCCTGGGCTTAATATTTGTTAGCACAGCCTTTGGACAAAATAACTGCAGTCAAGCGCTTCCTATAGCCACGAATGAGCTTCCTACACCTCTCTACTGGCAGTGTGGCCCACTCTTCTTGTGCAAACTGCTCCAGTTCTCCCAGATTTGAAGGGTGCCTCCACCCGACTGCTGTTTTCAGATCTCCCCACAGGTGTTCAATGGGATATACAGAATTGGCATTTAATATGGAATATTTTTTTCTGGCGGTGAACTTACTTTTCAAGATGTCTTAGAACCAAAAGTTAATTGGAATTATGTTGAAATTATTCTAGATTTTGTTAATGTGACCTTTAAAAGAAAGAAAAACCACATTTGACATTTCGAAACAAATAAATTGATCCTTGAAAGTGATGTGAACTGATATCAAACTCAATTCATGGACAGTACTGTGTTAAACTTCTGTACGTTTTCCAGAAGTATCTCTTTATTTTGCACATTAGCCAAAAAATTTTTTAACAAAAACAAAAGTTAAATTACGACTGGGATTACAGACATTAAAATTACAGTTCAGTACTTCATGTAACCCCCACGAGCATTCAGGAGAGCACGTACACGTTGAGGCATGCCGTTCACGAGATTTGCCAAGGTTTGGACAGGAATCGCTTGCCATGCAGTGACAATAGCCTGCTGCAATTCACGCACAGAGGTCGGCTGCTGGTCCAAGTGGTCGATTTGACGCGTTAATTCTGCCCACAAGTTCTCTATCGGATTCATATGCGGGGACATGGCAGGCCACTCCATATGCTCTACACCACGGTCAGCAAGAAAGTGTTGGATCAAGCGAGCACGATGAGGCCATGCATTGTCATCTTGGAAGACAAAGTTTCCTCGAAAGGCTGCACGAGCAAATGGAAGCAATGTTTCTTCCAGAATGGCCCTGTACTTGAACTGGTTCAGGTTTCCATTCAGAACAACCAGGTCAGTTTTGCCGCCTGCATGAAAAACAGCCCAAATGGTCACCCCACCACCTCCAGCTTGGACTCTTGGCACGAAAACAATCTTTGTTGTAGGCTTCATGCACTTGTCTGCGCACTCGGACGCGGCCATCTTGACGATAGGCCAGAAATCTAGACTCGTCACTGAAGATCACGTGATTCCAGTGTCCTGGCTGCCATTTGACGGTTCTCTCTGGCCCACTGCAATCGGCGCTGGCAGTGTTGTCTGATCAGGCGTGGCTTTCTCAGGGGACGCCTGGCACGATAGCCTGCTTAAACCAGTCGTTGGTTGAATAGCCTTCTGGATACAGGCACATTTGCCAGTTGCTGCCACTCAGCCCCAAGCCGATTAGCTGACTTGGCACGGCCATTGCGGACTACTGGTGCAGCTGGTGATCATCCCTCCTTGTGGTTCTGCGGGAACGTCCTGGCCTCGGTATTGGAGTAGGGACACCCCTCTGAGCATTTCGTTTCAGGATCTTTGACACCTGACCTTGAGTGATGCCATACTGCCGAGCAATAGCATGCTGTCTCATGCCGTAATTTCGTAAAGCCACCACTCCATGACAAACAGCATTGTCGAGTTGACGGACCATCTCCAGAGGAAGCGGCGATAACCTTTGGAGACGTGCAGCAGTTGTTTTCCACTAATACAGAACGCAACAACCCTTGTATACCCGACTGTGAAGCCAATCATCAAATGCACCTGTCCGTACATTTTGCCATGCCACCTGTGATATAATCCTGTTGTTGACTTCTTGCTGCGACAGACAATCAGTGACATGGTTCTTTTAACAAATAAATAACCAAA
>NC_136265.1:121753416-121865916 GCF_964187855.1 Myxine glutinosa
AAGAAAGAAAGAAAGAAAGAGAAAGCCAAAGAGAAAGAAAGAAAGTGAAAGAGAAAGACTGAAAAAGAAAAAGTAAGATTCATGAAACGAATGGATACAAGCATTTATTTAGGTTTATGAGCAAAAAAGGAAAACTCAGGCTTCGGGGTGCCAACAAATACCCATTTAAAATTGACTAACACGCCTCATGCCATCGCCAAACTCTAAGAGATCCTATCACAACAATCCTAAAGGGTTCAGTGACAATGATAGTGGTAAGGTGACAAAGAACAGCAACAACAATGGTGCTTTGCTACATTATGGTATCTTCACATATTATATACACAAAATGAAGGAACAGGCCCCTCCCACTCTCTCCCCACCTATCCCTCAACATTCCCTGTCCCTCCCATCGAGTCCCCACCTTCCTAGTTTCAATCCTTCCCTCATTGTTTTCAAATTTCATTTTTGTATTCCATCATAGCATTATTTTTGACCCTTTGTCTAAAAGTGAAATGGAAAGTGGAGAGGGATGACAGGAGACAGGAGGTGAAACAAAGTTCTCAAGAGAAAGTTGAAGCAAACATAAAATAAAAAATATAAAAATAAAAACATCAGAGTACAAAGGGCCACAGACAATGGCGTTTCGACACAAGTCAATCCCGTACAAGGTGAAGTGCAAAAATAATTCCTTCAGGTAAAGTTCTCACCATGAGTGTTGCCTTGGTGGATGAAGAGCACACAGCGGAACCAGGTCCTGATAGTGAAAGTTTGAGGACCGAGATGATCATTTGGTGCACTTCTCAACAAAGCATCCATCACCTCACTGAAAAAAGATTTCAGGAAAAAATAATAATCAAGGATGAAGTCAGTAATATAAATAAAGAAAATAAATGCAATAAATAATAATGAAAATAAATAAACGCTCAATGGAGTACTGCTCTCCCCTCTGGGCCGGTGCTCCTGCCTCACACCTTGCTCGGCTTCATGCTGTTGAAAGCAAAGCTTTCAGAATCATTGGAATCTCCCGCGATGAAGTTAACTCCAAGGGCCTCTCACTCAATTACCGCAGGCAGGTTGGTGGTCTTTCCGTCTTTTACCGACTCCTCTCCGGCCTTGCCCCCCCCCCCCCCCCCAGCTCTCTCTCTGGGCTCTGTCCCCCAAATATTCCTACAGGTCGCACAAGATCTGCCTGCAACCCTCTTATGGTTAAACTGCCAAAATCAAGACTCTCTGCTCACCTTCACTCCTTCATTCCTTTACAATATATTTTAATCATATTGCTCTGACCTGTCTGGAAGAACGTGGCACAGGAAGCGGCAGGCAGTTACCGCTGGCACCAGGTCATCCCAAGCAAAAAGCCGGCACAGCTCGAGCACGGGATGTGGAGATAAATCGGAAGGCAGGGCCGTAGGTTGAGACAGAGAGAGCTTGGCAAAACCTTGGGAAGGAAGGTGGAAAATCGGAACCGTGCACTTTATTTGCAGATATTGTGTACAACTGTAAACATTTACAATGCAATAGTCAAAAGGTACTAATAGTTCTTATAAATAGCGCGAGTGCATTTCTAAAACACGGGTGACGTTTCCATCACATCTACAGTCGTTTTTCTCCAAACTGCTTTTGTGAGGCCCTCGTCATCAGGAGGGATCAATAGTTGTGAGGAAGTTAGTTTGCATGGCTCAGCCAATCAAGCAATCATTGGTTGTTATCTATCATTGGTAACATTGGTTATCTAGAGAGGATCTAAACTATCGTAAATCCATTTATAATTTACTTAAAACGTTCTTTAAAAAGAAGAAAAGTTAAGGCAATGCAGCCTTTGGTTAAATCTAATGGCCTAATGTGACGTGCATATGGTGTGGATAATATGGAACATCTGCTCAAAGAATGCCAAACTGTTGGAGGACCTAAGATATAGCTACCTGCGTTGGGTCCAATTTACAGGTATGAAGGTCTTATTGGAGTTCACTGCTGATTGGATTACCAGAGAATACGAGCACACGTGGAGAACAGTACTCACCTGAAACTAACACGTTTACAGAAACAGAAAACATCAAACTACCTGGGTTGTTTACTCTGGACATGTGCGGAGGGGCGGTGGAGGGGGGAGGGGGCTGAGTATCAGTACTGTGTAAATAAACACCTGTGTGAGGTCAGTTCCACTGAAAAAAACCCAAAAACTAGACAGCAGAATTGGACGTGAATGTGCCAATGGATATGCCTCCGCCCATGTTAGGTGCCAACCCACTGTGACGTTTGCTCTCAATCAAAGGCCATATGAAAATGAAAGGTGCCTTGAGAAATGGTGAGAGAGGGACGGGTGGAGAGAGAGACAAGTAAAAGAGAGACAACATCAGATGCTTCTAACTTGAGTTATGGTCTACAAAATGATTTTCAAAGGGCACATGATTCATTTCATTCAAATTCATTCATTCATTCATTCACATGACCTTTGACCCGTTCAATCTAAAATCGAACCATTCAATCTTTGTATTAGAGTGGTTAAAATCTCTTGAGTGCTTCGTAGGTTATTGCAGTGATAGGTTTTCAATTAAAGGGCACTTGACCGTCGTCCTTTTGAAACGTAATCAGTTCATCTTTGTATTACAGTCCGTAGTTATGCCGCGTTCGTTTAAAATCCTTTAAACGGTTGACAAGTTATCGTGGTAACTCAAATCTGCTACTTTCAGCTATAGATCACATGGTGACAAAAAGGTCACATGACCTTTGAGCCTTTTCGCCCAAAAACGAATCAGTTACTCTTTCCACACCTTTGTACTAAGTTTATAGAAATTCCTTCTGTAGTTCACGAGTAACAAAAATTGGTCATGAATGCATGGACAGACAACCCAAAAACAAAATGCCTCCAGCACCTTCGACCTGATAAAGACGGAACCATTTTCAACAAAACTTTATTCGGTCCATTCACGTTTGTGTTTAGATCTGAGCGCATAGTTCATGATGCTTGGATCTCAGGTTCAAACTCCGCATATTTTGTCGATTTGCCCAAAATCTTCAAGTGACAATAAATACCAACACTCAACGTGACGAGATCAAGTTGATCAATCTTGATGAGATGAGATACTTACCAGATTATATTCACACATATCAGTCCCTGTACCCGGTGTGTACCCCGGTTTAGAATAGGTACACCGTATCCCTGGGTGTCGTAAGAGGCAACTAAAAGGGTTGGCATCACGAAGGGCTTCCGGCTCTAAAAACATTGCCTCAAAAAGGGAACCATGACAATTACAACTGCATATGGGCAGGGAACGGCCCGAAGTACCCCATGGAGGACCCCACTCCCTCGCGTCAAAACACAAGGTGGGGAACCCGATCGAAGCAAGGGTGGAAATCACTCCATTTATGGCGACGAAACGTCTGATGCCCGACGTGCAGATCGGTTTCTAAGGTTTGGGACATGGAATGGAGGGACAATGACAGGGAGATCAGGAGAAGTGGTGGAAGTATTGGTCAGAAGAAGAGTGGACATATGTTGTGTGCAGGAGACGAGATGGAAGGGAAGTGGTGTGAGAATGGTGAAGGGTAGGCAGGGACAGAAATACAGGTTTGTGTGGCAAGGGTGCCCAGAAGGCGTGCATGGTGTTGGTGTCCTGTTTTCTGAGGAGTTTGTAGACAGTGTGGTGAGTGTGACGAGTGAGTCATAGGTTGATGATGGTGAAAATGATGATTGGGAAGCTCTTGGTGAACGTCATCTCGGGATATGCTCCGCAGGTTGGTCCAAGCGATGAAGAGAAGGACAAGTTCTGGTGTGCGATAGAGAAGCTGATGGAAAACGTGAAAGATGAGGAAGTTGTTGTGGTAGGAGGAGACCGAAATGGACATGTGGGAAGGAGTATGGATGGTTTTGAGGAATTCATGGGGGTTACGGACATGGTGTGAGAAATGGAGAAGGTGAAAGGATTTTGGAGTTTGCTGATGGAGCTGATTTGTTGATTTGTAATACTCAGTTCCAGAAAGAGGATAATAAGCTTGTTACATACACGTCAGGTGGGTCGATGACAACCGTTGACTACCTGATGGTGCGTAGGCGAGATAGGGGGCACCTCCGGGACGCAAAGGTGATCCCGGGGAAGGAGGCTGTTTCACAGCACCACTTGGTTGTCTGCTACATAAGGGTGAAAGGTGCGAGGAGAGGTCGGCGGGTGAAGTACCAACCGAGAATGAGGGTGTGGAGGTTGAAAGAGGTAACAGTGAGGGAGGCATTAAAAGAGAGGCTGAGTATGGCAGAGGATGATGTGGTTGAGCATGAAAGTGGTTGGATATCAATGAAAGATAGTCTGTTGGGAGCCGTTGGTGAGGTATGTGGATCGACAAAAGGACCACCGAGGCACTCAGAAACATGGTGGTGGGATGATGAAGTTGGAAAGAGGATTGACGAGAAAAGGAAGAAGTTCAAGGAGTGGCAGAAGGCGAAGGATACGGGGGCAGAAAAGGCAGAGCATGAAAGTTATAAGGCAGCCAAGAAGGCTGCAAAGAAAGAGGTAGCAAAAGCGCAGGAGAAATGTAGGAAAATGTTCGGAGAACGCTTGGATTCGGAAGAGGGTCAGAGAGCGGTATTCAGCAGATAGCGGATATGCAAAGCAGATAGCGAAAGAGAGGTGTGATGGGATGGGGGTGAGTTGCTTGAAGGATGAAGTGGGACAAATCGTTGTGGACCCAGATGGAATTAAAGGAAGATGGAAGAGATATATGGAAATGCTGTTGAATGCAGAGAATGAATGGGATGGCAACATAGAGAGTAACCCAGTTTTAAGACCGGCAGAGAAGATAACGGAGAAGGAAGTTGAGGAAGCGATAAAAGCAATGAAGAGTAGAAAAGCGGGAGGGCCGACGGGAGTTGTGGGAGATATGTTGAAGGCAGCAGGAAGTTGGGGTGTGAAGAGAATGACACAGATCTGTAATCTGGCGGTGAAAGAAGGCCGCATTCCATTGGATTGGGAACTGAGTACCCTCGTCCCTCTATACAAAGGGAAAGGTGACCCTCTGGACTGTGGCTCATATCGAGCGATAAAGTTATTGGAGCATGGAATGAAGGTATTGGAAAGGGTGTTGGAGAGGAGGATAAGGAAGAAAGTGAAGATCGACGAAATGCAGTTTGGATTCATGCCAGGAAGAGGGACGACAGACGTGCTATTTATTGTAAGGCAGTTGCAGGAGAAGTACATGGAGAAGAGGAAGAAGTTGTTTCTTGGGTTTGTTGATCTGGAGAAAGCATTCGATAGGGTTCCACGCGAAGTACTGACATGGGCATTGAGGAAGGTAGGAGTGGAGGAATGGTTGATCAGAGTAGTGATGGCAATGTACGAAAGAGTGCGCACAGCTGTGAGGACGAAGGACGGGAACAGTGGTGAGTTTGAGGTGAAGGTGGGAGTGCATCAGTGGTCGGTACTAAGTCCACTACTATTTGTAGCTGTGATGGAGGTGCTGGCTCGGAATGTAGAGGAGGGTTTACTGTGGGAGTTGTTGGATGCAGATGATCTGGTGTTGACTGCGGAAAGTATGGATGGGCTGAAGCAGAAGATGAACAAGTGGAAGGAATGTATGGAGACAAAAGGTCTGAAGGTCAATATCGGAAAGACGAAGGTGATGGCAAGTGGTAAAGCATGTGGTGAGGTGGAAAGAACTGGGGAGTGGCTGTGTGCTCTGTGCAGGAAGGGTGTCGGAGTGAATTCCATTCAATGTACAATGTGCGCTGAGTGGGTTCATCAAAAATGTAGTGGTCTGAGAGGGTCATTAACCAGTGTGGCAGCTACATTCAAGTGTAAGGTGTGCTGCATAGAGGGAGCTGCAGATGGAGGAAATGTTGACTTGGACCTTGGAGACGGCGTGAAGCAGGAAGGTGTGAAAACATTTTGCTACCTAGGAGACATGCTGAATGGAGAAGGTGGATCAGACTAGGCAACGGTTGCTGGAGTGAGATGTGCATGGAAGAAGTTTCCGGAACTGAGTGGCGTGCTGACGATGAGGGGAGTGTCATTGAAGCTGAAGGGTAAGGTGTATGCTGCATGTGTGAGAAGTGTTATGATTTATGGGAACGAGACATGGGTAATGAACGTAGAGCAGCAACGAAGGCTGGAAAGGGTGGAAATTTGAATGGTTCGGTGGATGTGTGGAGTAACATTGAGAGAGAGGAAGACAAATGACGAATTGCGAAAGATGATGGGAATAGAGCCTGTGATGGATGCTGTGAAGACAAACAGGTTGAGATGGTTTGGTCATGTGTTGAGGAAGGATGAAAGTGACTGGTTGAGAAGAGTGATGGAAATGAATGTAGAGGGAAGTAGAGGACGGGGAAGACCGAGAAAGACGGCTAAAGATGGTGGAAGAAGAAATGCGGGCAAGGGGTTAACAAGGGGAGATGCAGAAAATAGGGAAAAATGGAGAAGATCGTCATGGGGACCGCAAGGCTAACCCCCACTCGAGCAGGGAAAATGGCCTTAAAATGCCTGTTGTTGTTGTTGTTGTTGTTGTTGTATATCAGTCAAATCAGTCCTAAGTCAGATAAAGCAAGGAGTGAAGGTAGGGGATAAGAAGTACTAAGTACACTAACAAATGTGAAATTAAAAAAATATAATAACAATAATAAAAAGATTTAATTGCAAAGGAGGAAGAAGCAGATTCATGGAAGTTATTTTTTGTCACAAAAGGATTTAACAAGAGTTACTCATGATATTTTCTACCCTCATTAACATTCCCCAAGCATACCCCATTCCTTTCTAGGTTATTGTTTTCTCCCCTCTCCATCCTTTCTGTTTTTTTGAAATTCCACTTCTGTTTCATTGGCGGTTTTCCCTTCAGCTTCTTCACCCCCGTGTGTGAAACCCTTCACTTCACCCCCCTTCACCCCTTCACCCCCCAGCTTCTTCACCCCTTCACTTCACTTCACCCCCTTCTTCACCCTTCACCACCCTTCACCCCCGTGAATTCCACTTCACCTTCACCTTCTTTTGCCCTCCCGTTGATCTTCTTCCCTAATCCCTTCTTCCCCTATCTTTACCTCTACCTTGCTGTTGGTATATTTCCCCCCTTTCCACGATGTTGTTACCTCCCCCACCAGAGGTCGACGGAGGTTATGTTTTCAACCCTGTCTGTCTGTGAGCAGGATACCTAAAAACGTTGTGCACGGGTTCATCTGAAACTTGGTGGACAGGTTGGACATGTGACAAGGACGAAATGATTACATATTGGTGAAGATCTGGATAGTATAATTTTTTTAGGCGATTCCTCATCATTGAGAGACAGCCTGCTATATATCGTTTTTGGCCCTATCTCAAAAACTTATGGACGGATTCGGACGACATTTGGTGGACAGATTGGGTGTATGACAAGGATGAATTGCTTCCGTTTTGGTGAAGATCCGAATTCCGATCCAGATATGAGATTTTTTTTTTTTTTCTTTCACGCGATTCCTCGCCATTGAGAGATGGGGCCAAAAACGATATATATCACAATATCCCAAAAAGTTGGGGATGAGTTTTGACAAAACTAGATGGATGAATTGATTAGGTGACAAGAACAAGCCAATTATATTTTGGTTCAGGTCCGGATCTGGCCGATCAGTGGATACAAAACGTAAACTCTTCAGCCTGGGGGTAGTATGCGCTCTACCGAGTGACATTCTCGTTCTTCTTCTGTCATGTTCTGGGGTCTTGTGTTCTGGCTCTCCCACGAGCCTCGACATCAATATTCAAAGTTTTAGTGCAATATTCAAATTTCATGCAGCATGCAAGAACAGGTTTATCCTCTGTCTCCCCATGAAAAAGTATTTTGAGATTGTTTGCTCCATATGTCTGATTTAGTGAAGTTTTACTATTCGTCGTGGCAACAAACATTTGGATAAATTATTATTGACAGGATAAATCTAACCCCTGAGAAAGTGAGACCACCTCCACCACCCGCCGTCCATCTTTGTACCCTCCTACAATACACATGCAAGCAGGTGGTACACTTAACGGGTTTAATAAATTAAAGAAACTAGATGGTATTCATAGAATACTTACCCTGCGCAGTCAACTTGTTGCGAGCCAACTCTTCTGTTTTTGAACGTTTTTTTTCCTTGATCCAATATGGCTGCCAGACCATGTGAGCGATGACATCATATATTTATATTCTCTAATATAATTGTTGCATAGATCACGCTCAATACATTTCAAACGGGTCAGACCAAGTGTTGTCCCTGTCGAATTATAACATCATAAGTATGGCACCAATGACGTCATCATTAATAACACCCATCCGCCCCCCCACACCCCCCAACAGGAGTTCCTTACAATGAGCCACGTTTCAATTTTTTCCCCGAGAAAGGTTTTGGAGATATAAAGGTGCAACATTTTTCGGTTTTTCCAAGACGGCACCTGTACCACATGGCCTATGACTTCATGATTACCATTAAAATATTCTACAGGAGGAGGCGCTCATGCAGTGAAAATTTAGTGTCAATCGGACCAAGAATTGCAGAGAAAAAAAAATTCATACTGATCGAATCAAGCGTTGTACTTGATGTCATCGGTACCTTAATTATGACATCATCATTAACATATCTTATTCCCCAATGGGAGTACTTGAAAATGAGCCATGTTTGAATTTTTTCCATGGAGCGGTTTCGGAGATATAGTGGTGCAGCGTTTTTCCAAGATGGCGTCCGTACCACGTCATCTAAGACGCCATAATTATGAATGAAAAATTCGACAGGCAGAGGCACTCCTATGGTAAAATTTCGTGTAAATCGGACAAACGGTTGCCGAGAAAATGAATTTTAAAAATGCAGACATGTATGCACGTACGTCACATGTATGCACGTACGTACGTACGCAACCAAATGCCTAACCCTGCTTTTCGCCTCGCAAGCGCAGGGCAATAACAAAGAACTGCTCAGCAAGGTGTGAAGCCATGCAAGACTAGAAGAGATGACAGCAGATGCAATATAAAGAAAACAAAATGAAGATGGAAACAGTAACAGATAAGAACAACAGATGGAAAGAAAATGAGGGAAGGCAAAGGCGAGAGAGAAAAGAAGACTTGTGTGGCTCACACGGGTGTTTGTAAGCAGGAGGGAACAGAGAGCCAGGGGTATTAAAAGATTGATATGCATGAGGGCAACACCTTTAAAAGGTGAGATCTCCACAGTACGTTTCCATGAGCAGGGGAGTTGGCTGTGAACCAGAGGAGGGGTTAGGAGAAGGGTGGAGAAGAGGAGGTGGGGGGGGGGGGGGGGGGGAGGAACTATAGGACGGGGCTGCTCGAAAACTATACTTCCTTTCCTGAAATAATTATGGGGAAAATAAAAGAAAGAAACTACGAACATAAAAAACTGAACAGTGTGCCTTGCAAGGCGGTAGTCATTATGAGATGAAGAAAGAAATAATTTTTGGTTTGTGTTTAAATTCAACACAACACAACAACAGGCATTTTAAGGCCATTTTCCCTGCTAGAGCGAGGGTTAGCCTTGCGGTCCCCATGACAATCTTCTCCATTTTGCCCTATTTTCTGCATCTCCCCTTGTTAAACCCCCTTGCCCGCATTTCTTCTTCCACCATCTTTATCCAAGTCTTTCTCGGTCTTCCCCGTCCTCTACTTCCTTCTACATTCATTTCCATCACTCTTCTCAACCAGTCACTTTCATCCTTCCTCAACACATGTTAAAAACACATGTTTAAATACTGGATAAAAATCCAATGAAGTAGAAAAAAAAAAATCAACGTGTAAAGGACTCAAATTCAAAGGAAAAGCAAAACGACACAAGCGTTACGCCTAGGTCCCCCGTCAGGGAAGTGATGTGAGTTGACAAAGTGGAAGACGCAGAAACCATGCTATGATATGATATTTCGCTCACAAGGTTCAGACATACATGGCGGTGGCCATCTTGGATTTTGACGTGGCAACCCAATTTTCAATAGCGTTCTTCCTTATGCCGAGATACACCCACACACCAGATTAGAAGTTGGTACTTCGCTTATTTTTCAAGATATTCCGCTCACAATGTTCAGACATACATGGCATCAGACATACATGGCGGCGGCCATCTTGGATTTTGACGTGGGTTGCACCCACACCAAATTCGAATGCAGTCCTTCGCTTACGCACGCACGCACGGACGGACGGACGGACGGACACACGGACGGAGGAGAAAACCATAGTCCCCCTTTCGCTCCGCGGTGCGACGGGGGACAATAAAGGCAAAGGTATCAATATTGAAGAGGAAACTTATCAAAAGTAAAATGATTGTCTGATTGCAGAGCTTATTTGATAAGTTTTCTATGTATCGTTTTTGGCCCGATTTCTCAATGGTGAAGAATCACTTATATATTAAATAATTGTCGTATCAGAATCCATATTCATATCTTCACCAAAGTTGAATCGATTCGTCATTGTCAGACATTCAACCGGTCCACCAAGTTTCGTCCAAATCCGTCCACAACGTTTTGAGATATCCTGCTATGTATCCTTTTTGGTCTTATCTCCCAATGGTGAAGAATCACGAAAAAAATTAGACTAGCCGGATCCGAATCCGGATCTTCACCAAAATCGAATCATTTCATCCTTGTCACATACGCTACACCTCTGCCAAATTTCGTCCGAATCCGTCCACAACCTTTTGAGATATTTTGTTCACAAACGGACAGACAGACAGGGGTGAAAACATAACCTCCATCCACCTTCGGTGGAGGAGGTAATAAAAGGATGTTTTCATTGACATTTTAAACATTACATTAACATCAGTGTTATCAGAAAGCAAAGCCAAAGCTTGTCTGAAGCTGAAAGTGTGGTGGCCGGGCGGTGCAACGTACCGGCAGCCACGTCGGGCAGCAAGGTGGGTGAGGGATGGAAGAGCCGACGGTCCCTCACAAATGGAAAGCTGCTCTTCCAGAGGATGCGTGCCAGACCCACTGAATGCTGGATACGACTTGGACAGGGATGGAAAGAAGAAACGGCAACAATGTTGATTATTGAAAAAGGAAAATAGAGTCAATCGCATTTGTAATTGTGACTGCTACAAATAATCAGTAACCACATGAGAAATACAAAAAAGGGCAAGAGGTTGATAAATGAATGGGAAAGGTGGGGGCCCACGAGGAGGGCGTGGGAACTCGCAACGAACGATGGCAGCCGGGTCCTTAGCTGGTTGGTGAAGGCCTTTTTGTTGAGCTTCCGTCACTTTGAGAGGACAATTTGTCTCGAGAGGACAACAGCCGTTGTGAGTTACAGCACGACATGTTTCGTGAATAAACACCAGCACTGAGCATCATAAAAAGCGTTTCACAGGAATGTTTTATGCAGAATGCACATCACTTTTATGTCGAAAGAAAATGTGTGCGGATGGAGCAATAGAACATTTAGCGGAATCTAAATCATAACCATTTAGTCCTCGCAAAAACGGGACTTTTTAGGAAAACGGTACGGCACTGGAGCCTTTCTTCTGGAAAGATTACACCGATAAATCCTACCAAGATTATTGTTATAGCAAAGGCCCAACGGCTTGTTCACTTCTCGTGTGTTTACACATCAGGCAAATCTTCAATCAAATGTTTAATTTAAGAACGCGATTCAACACGAAGGGAAGACTCATTCGGCAAACAGACGCACGGCGTGATTCGGAGAGAGAAGTTGTTCATTTAGGCACCAAAAGGGGAAAGAAATGGCAGACAAAAAGTGATGCAGGGCAGACAAAGTACACCGCACAAATAAACGAGAACAGCACTCGATGGAGCACATATCTCCGCCAGGCTCAACAGTTTACGTTTTGTATCCCGCCGATAGGCCGGAGCTGCATCCACACCTGAACGGAAATCGAATCGGCTTGATCTTGTTATCAAAACAACTCATCCACCTAGTTTTGTCAAAACTCATCTACAACTTTTTGACATATCGTGCTATATACAGTGCATTCAGAAAGTATTCAGACCCCTTCCCTTTTTTCACATTTTGTTATGTTGCAGCCTTATGCTGAAATCCTTTAAATTCATTTTTTCCCTCATCGATCTACACTCAATACCCCATAATGACAAAGAGAAAACAGGATTTTAGAAAGTTTTGCGAATTTATTAAAAAGAAAAACTGAAATATCACATTGACATAAGTATTCAGACCCTTTGCTATGACACTTGAAATTTAGCTCAGGTGCCTCCCATTTCTCTTGATCATCTTTGAGATGTTTCTACACCTTGATTGGAGTCCACCTGTGGTAAATTCGATTGATTGGACATGATTTGGAAAGGCAGACACCTGTCTACATAAGGTCTCACAGCTTACAATGCATATCAGAGCAAAAACCAAGCCATGAGGTCGAAGGAACTGCCTGCGGAGCTCAGAGACAGGATTGTGTCGAGGCACAGATCTGGGGAAGCCTACAAAAAAAATTCTGCTGCATTGAAGGTTCCCAAGAGCACAGTGGCCTCCATAATTCTTAAATGGAGGAAGTTTGGAACAACCAGGACTCTTCCTGGAGCTGGCCGCCCGGACAAACTGGGCAATCGGGGGAGAAGGGCCTTGGTAAGAGAGGTGACCAAGCACTCGATGGTCACTCTGGCTGAGCTCCAGAGATCCTGTGTGGAGATGGGAGAAACCTCCAGGACAAGCATCACTGCAACACTCCACTGATCTGGGTTTATGGCAGAGTGGCCAGACGGAAGGCAAACAGTTGAATCTTGGTTTCATCAGACCAAGGAATCTTAGTTTCTCAGTCTGAGAGTCCTTTAGGTGCTTTTTGCAAACTCCAAGCTTTCATGTGTCTTTAACTGAGGAGAGGCTTCCGTCTGGCCTGGGATTTTGAGAGAGACCTGTGGTGCCAGCCCCATGGTGCTCACACACATCAGATTAACAATGCATACATAGCAAATTGAAGGTGACGAAAGATGGGTTAGTGGGAATCGAAAGCAGGTTATTTATTTATTAACAGTGATTGGAAGTGAACTGACACAGGGTGCGGAATCGTGGTGATGTGTCGCTCGGTGTGGGAAGGCTCATGAAGGCACACAGCCAATTAACTAGAGCGATACCTTGCATATTGGTTACTGGTCGCTACAGGTCTATCAGTCTGTGGGTCAATCCTTGCGAGTTCA
This sequence comes from Myxine glutinosa, assembly GCF_964187855.1. Taxonomy (NCBI): domain Eukaryota; kingdom Metazoa; phylum Chordata; class Myxini; order Myxiniformes; family Myxinidae; genus Myxine; species Myxine glutinosa. Next base: position 121,766,481 of record NC_136265.1, read on the forward strand.
ATGGAAGTTAAACATTGTGTTTTAAAAATTGATCGTACTGTCCATTCAATACAGATTTTGACCACACTAGAACTTGTCTGCAGGTTTTCAGAAACAAAACGGGACAAACCCGTGAAATGTGGGTCACATTGCAGGCCTGGGGATTTCAGATCTCATCGGTAACCGTTTTTCGGTTCCGTGATTTGAGTTTATGGGAACCGATGGGAAACCTACTTTCGGTTCCGTGTTTTTCCTATCACGTTACCGACACGCTGTCTGTGCAATGACTAGCACATACTTTGCAGCGAAGCAATGTGACCAAGCCTTCCCCATCGCATGCCGCTTCAAAATCGTCGCTGAATGACCATTTTCGTAATGTTTTTAAGGCGACATTTTTGGGGTTTTTTCGCTTAGCAACGGATGCCATTTTGAAAAGGAAGTCTGTGATTGAGACCGATGCGCATGTCCGTCAAAGTGGAAGTCATATCGCGAACCTGAATGTGGGAAACTACATGCTATCTGCTTTACCGGCCTAATTTTGTTGGAAACAAAACTCAACTTCTAAAATAGTTCGCTGAAAATCACACGTGAAGGTAAATACTACATCTTTTTGCCTTTCACTGCCTTTCTGCGATGGGAAACGTACTTTCGGTTCTGTGTTTTTGCTATCACATTACCGACACGCTACCGGTAACGATTGTTTCCGTGAAATCCGCAGGCCTGCATTGCCATCTATGACAATGGTGCCCGAGGAGCACAAGCCGGGGAATGTTCTCCCCTCCGCCTTCCCACCTGCTCTCCCCTGATCGCCCCTTACCAGTCCTACTGCTTCCTCCTGCTCTCCCCTCACCATGCTCTTGGCCTTCCCCCTACCCTATCTTTCCCCCATCTCTGTCTCTGTCTCCAAAACCCCTCGGTGACTATCCCTCTCTCTCTCTCCCACCCCTCTTCCTCTCCCACACCTTCTCTCCTCCACCCCTCTCTCTCTCCCACCCCTCTCCATCAACCCTCTCCCTCTCTACTCCACTCCTCACCCCCTCTCTACTCCACCCCTCACCCCCTCTCTTTCTCCTCCACCCCTCTCTTTCTCCTCCACCCCTCTCTTTCTCCTCACCCCTTTCTGTCTCCCCCAATCCTCTCTCCCCATCCTACACCCTCCTTCCCCTCAGACCACCCGTCCCTCCGGGAGTGTAATGACAAGTGGTGAGGCGTTGCTCTCCCAACCATCCCCCCTCCTTTCTCCCTCTCCTCTCTATCTCCCCCCTCCCCTACCCTCCCACTTCTCCTCTCCCATCTTCCTCCCCTCCTTCTGTTTCTCCCGCCCCCACTCCCCTCATCGCACCACCCTCCCTCCTTGAGTGTACAGTACAGCAACATGTGGTGAGGCTTCGCTGTACCCCCCCCCACCCCCACCATCCTTTCTCCCTCCGCTTTCTCTCCCTTCCTTCCTCCCCTCACCCTTCCCTCCCACAACCCCCACGCTCCCTCACATCCTCCTCACTCCCCACTCTCTATTTACCCCTCCTCTCTCTTCCGCCCTCTCTTCATATTGTCGCGTCCCCAGGTTTAAGACCCCTGAGTGACGGATGGCCGACCGAGCTTTAACTCCGAGGCGTATGAGCCGAAAATATGGCGGTTATATCTTTATGGCACACGAGGGATATGGAGGTCCCTGGTCTTATTTGAATGGACGGACACGGCGAGGGTTTTCCGAAACCACGAACAAATAAACGTACATGACACAAGAAATTGAACATGCAACAAATAAAGGTCTAATGAAAATAATGCAGGCAATAAGAAAATGAAAGGTGAGGTAAAATCTATAATTCCTAGATGAGGATCCTACATACGGACTCGTATACAGACAAGGTAATGATAAAATAAAAGAAAATAAAATCCCCCCTTTTTTGCCGGCACTCAGCTCTGTTCTCGACGAGGGTTTGGTGCCGTCACAGGTCCCGCGTCCCTGCATGGGAAAACACGCGTTGGCGCAAAGTCGGGTCCACCGCCAGCCGCCGGCGCGAGGAAACCAGGCAAGAGCTCCTCCCTTAGTCCTTCTCGCTTGGCTGCACCGAACTCCGACCGTCCCAAACTTTCCAGGAGCGCACACAAATCAGCCGCAGCCGAGAGCGAGAGGCAACAGTGTCTGCTCGCCACGCAGCCAGCACCAGAGAAAAAGAGAATTGCGACCGCTCACGATGAAGCCCAGGACACAGAGAGAAAATATGCGTCCGCTTCCACCAACGCCAGAACAGAGAGAGAGAGCAATCACAAGCCAAACTGTGACCGCCTGCCGCGTAGCCCAGGAGAGAGAGAGAGAGAGAGAGAAAATATGCGTCCGCTTTCACCAACGCCAGAACAGAGAGAGAGCAAAATGGCGGTCGCTTCGCCTTTTCTTTTCCCCATTCTAGAAAGTCTGATGTCACGCTCGCTCCACCCACCGAGCGCCTTCGATTCGTCCCAACCAATTGTCCATCGGGGCGTGGCCTCATGCCCATCGAGACTATTCGGCTGGCCGAGGTCGTAGTGTCTGGGTACCGTCGGCGATTATGTCGTTTTAATTATGTGCGATTGCATGACCAACCGAGTAAATGTCATAAGAACAAAAGAAACAAGCGTTACGCCTAGGTCCCCCGTCGGGGAAGTGATGTGAGTTGACAAAGTGGAAGACGCAGAAAACATGCTCTGATATGATATTTCGCTCACAAGTGTTACATATTTATGTGAATGTATGTGGATTACCATTCAGGTCTTTGCTTATCCGTGTGTAGTATATTAAGGGTTGTTGTGATTGGAGGGTCAGGAGCCCTTCTGAACAAGTGGCCGGAAACGGAAGTGACCGGAAACGGAAGAGAAAAAGACACGAGGGAAAAAGGACGAGGATTCTTCTTGTTCCTCGCCCCGCTCCGACAAAAGGTGGGATCGACCTTGCGCTGCGTGGAAAAGCGGCGTTCCGAAGCCTGTCTGGCGAGAGGAATTACCGGGACGTGTACCTGCCCGGTGGAGACGTCAAGTTGACGTGGGGCCGTGCATCGACCCCGCGTCTGGTATCGTTCGCGGCACCGTCCAAACAGACGCGTGCGGGTCGCACGTTGGGGCCTAACGCACCTTGCAAGCGGCGTGGGGTTTGGCTTGCTCTACCGTATCCGCTTCGCGTGGCCACGAGGGGCTGCAGCCACGGTGCCTGGTACGATACCTGCCCGGTGGAAACACGTCCACCCGGGGTTCATTCAACCGCCCGAGTGCGGCGACGGCGACCATCATCTTGGTCAGGAGGGGCCCAGAGACATTGTGCGGGACCGAGACCAAAAGGGTGTCGTGAGTACTCACCGGGACACACATGTATAAGATGGCCATCTTAATCATAGGGAATTGATTGTGAATTGGGAATTGGTGATGATTGTGTATTGTTGATTGCTCGGGGAAAATCTCCGTGGTTGTGTCATTGAAATTGTATGGTATCATTACCATTGGAAATATATCCTTGAACATCAGTTGTCTCCTGGGTGAAATTCATATGGATTGCGTGGCGAAAGCGCATATATAATACAGCTTGCTGGTGGAGTTCCTCTCACGGTCCGGGGGTCACCGAGACCAGGTATTCACCGAGGGGACCACGTAACAGAATTGGGGGCTCGTCCAAATTACGATTTGCGGTTTCGCAATTGGGTCTACGTCCGGGATTTAAAATTGTATAAAATAATAAAATAATAATTTTTTATTAATTAAAATTTATTAATTAATTATTAATTGGTAAATTTTTTTGGAGAAATTGGGGTAAAGTCTTGGGTGAAGGTTAACAGGTGTTAACGATAGGCACCATGGCGTTTGTGGCACAGAACTTTGGGGTAACCCCGAGTGAGGCGCAGTTCCGAGCGTTGCTAAAGTCGGACCTCTTGAAATTGGCCAAACATTTTAACTTGGAGGTCCGAACTAATTTGAGGAAGGCAGAGTTGCAGGCCACGGTGATACAATCTATGGTGGGATTAGGAACATGGGACGAGTTAGCCTGGGAGTGGCTACCCGAAGAACCAGAAGACGTTGAGCTCCGGAAACTGGAGTTGCAATTACGGAGCCAGGAACGGATAAAAGAAGAAGAAAGGAAAGCAGAAAAGGAAAGAGCAGAAGAAGAAAGGAAAGCAGAAGAGAGAAGAGAAGAGAAACAAGCACAAGAAAGGAGAGTGGAACGAGAACTCCAGGAAAGGTTAGCAGAAGAAGAAAGGAAAGCAGAAAAGGAAAGAGCAGAAGAAGAAAGGAAAGCAGAAAAAGAAAGAGCAGAAGAAGAAAGGAAAGCAGAAGAGAGGAGAGAAGAGAAACAAGCAGAGGAAAGGAGAGGGGAACGAGAACTCCAGGAAAGGTTAAAAGAAGAGGAAAGGAAAGCAGAAGCGAGGAGAGAAGAGAAACAAGCAGAGGAAAGGAGAGTGGAAAGAGAACTCCAGGAAAGGTTAGAAGGGAGAAAAGCAGAGGAGAGGAGAGCTGCAAGGGACCTCGAAGCAGAGGAGAGAAAAGCGGAAAGGGAATTAAAGGAACGTGACATGGAGCTTCAGCAAGAAATCAAATTCAAGGAGCTGGAGTTAATGAGAGAACGGGGAGAGGCACCACCCTTGCTGACGGGGTCGACACCTTACCAGAAAACCTGGGATGTGGGCAGACATGTGAGGCTGGTTCCACCGTTCAGTGAAAAAGAAGTCGCGAAATTTTTTCCACACTTTGAGAAAGTGGCTCGACAATTAAACTGGCCGGAGGAGGCTTGGACCATACTCGTGCAAAGTGTGCTGGTGGGGAAAGCTCAGGAAATTTATTCGGCGCTACCAATGGACCAATGTGCAGATTATGAGGTACTGAAGACGCACATCCTCAAAGCGTATGAGTTGGTTCCGGAAGCTTACAGACAAAAATTCAGGAATGCCAGGAAGAGGGAGAGTGAGACCCATGTGGAGTTTGCCAGAGTGAAAGAAAACATGTTTGATCGGTGGTGTGAGTCAAAAGGAGTCGGGAAAGACTTCGAGACATTGCGGGACTTGATCCTGGTGGAGGAATTCCAGCAGTGTGTCCACGAGGACATCAAAGTGTACCTGCAGGAAAAGAAGGTACCAAAGTTGTGGGACGCAGCCACCATGGCAGATGATTATGCCTTAACCCACCGAATAGGGGTCCACGAACCTAACTCCTCGCCTAGATCTCCGCAGGGGAGGTGGGGAACAGCAGGTGCGGAGAACGACCATACATGGCTGCGGCCTCGAGATGATTATGGGGACAACTATGATACCCCACCGGTTCGAAATCAGAGGGATGCGGGCCCAAGACAAACTTATAGTTCGGGGGGCCCGAGGCAGACCCCGAGTTTTTCCTCCGGGCCTACTTGCGCGTTTTGCAAGAAACCTGGACACTTGATGTCCAGTTGTTACCTCATGAAAAGGGACAACCCAGAGCGGAGTCCGACTATTACAACTCCGAATGCGATGGCTAGCGTAAGAAATCGCCATCAAAAGGGTTACCAACCATTTATTTCAGAGGGGTTTGTGTCACTGGATGGAGCCTCGACTAACCGGAGACCGGTTAGGATATTGAGGGACACAGGGGCCCATCAATCTTTAATGCTTGAAGGCATTTTGCCATGGTCCGAGGAGACGGCAACGGGGGATAGTGTTCGTTTACAGGGGATCGGGGGCGGTGTTAGTGCTCCCCTTCATGTCATCCATTTGGAGTCCGATTTGGTGTCAGGACCGGTCACCGTCGGTTTACAAGCCACGCTTCCTGTAGAGGGTGTATCTGTGGTTATCGGGAATGATTTGGCCGGGGGTCAAGTTTATGGTAACCTGAGGGTTGGTAAAGAGCCCAGCAGGGAAAATAACACCACACCAGCTCGGGATGGCGACAAAAGTGCCAAGTTATTTGTAGGGGGACTGAACTTCAAAACAGAGGAAGAAGTTCTGACCTCTGTCTTCAACAGATATGGGCCGCTGGTGGAAGTGCGGTTGGTAAGAGACTGGGAAACGCAACAGTCAAGAGGGTTCGGCTTTGTCACGTTTGCCAGCACAAAAGACGCCAGAGAGGCAGAGAAGAATTGGAATGGCAAGGATTTGGAGGGTCGGACCATAACAGTAGGGAAGGCATTTCGTAGGCGTCGAGAGGTCTACAGGAGAGGACAACTGGGCGGTAGTTTTGGTGGTGGCCACAATCAATATTATTATGGAGGCTCCCTGAGTTACGGCCGCTCCAGAAGGAAGGATTGGCAAAGTAGTGGCCGAGAAGGAGACCGCTATTCATGGGACTACAGGGACCAGTGGTCCCACCCTAATTATTAGGGAAGTTCTGAGAAGTTGAAGCACTGAAGGCGGCGGAGCCGCCGAGCCAAGATTCCTACACGAATTAACCGTGAACGCCGTTCCTAAAGGCGTCCATGTAGTGAACTTTCATGCACGGACTAACCGTGAACTCCACGTTCCTCAAGGCGCCCATGTAGAGAACTTTCCTGCACGGACTAACCGTGAACTCCGCGTTCCTAAAGGCATCCATGTAGTGAATACTCGGCTTGGCCTCCCAGAAAAGTGCTATCGAGTGGCTTAACTTTGGATCTTTGATCAACCCCTTAACCTTCATTCACAAGAAACTGGCGGTCAAAGTCAGAGGGTCAGGAGATGGAGTTTGATTTGGCAGGGACAATGTCGTTGCTGGTGGCCGGCAAAGAAAGTTTTCGCTGGGTTCAAACTTTCTTTCTTGAAGGGGGGGAGTGTTACATATTTATGTGAATGTATGTGGATTACCATTCAGGTCTTTGCTTATTCGTGTGTAGTATATTAAGGGTTGTTGTGATTGGAGGGTCAGGAGCCCTTCTGAACAAGTGGCCGGAAACGGAAGTGACCGGAAACGGAAGAGAAAAAGACACGAGGGAAAAAGGACGAGGATTCTTCTTCTTCCTCGCCCCGCTCCGACAAAAGGTGGGATCGACCTTGCGCTGCGTGGAAAAGCGGCGTTCCGAAGCCTGTCTGGCGAGAGGAATTACCGGGACGTGTACCTGCCCGGTGGAGACGTCAAGTTGACGTGGGGCCGTGCATCGACCCCGCGTCTGGTATCGTTCGCGGCACCGTCCAAACAGACGCGTGCGGGTCGCACGTTGGGGCCTAACGCGCCTTGCAAGCGGCGTGGGGTTTGGCTTGCTCTACCGTATCCGCTTCGCGTGGCCACGAGGGGCTGCAGCCACGGTGCCTGGTACGATACCTGCCCGGTGGAAACACGTCCACCCGGGGTTCATTCAACCGCCCGAGTGCGGCGACGGCGACCATCATCTTGGTCAGGAGGGGCCCAGAGACATTGTGCGGGACCGAGACCAAAAGGGTGTCGTGAGTACTCACCGGGACACACATGTATAAGATGGCCATCTTAATCATAGGGAATTGATTGTGAATTGGGAATTGGTGATGATTGTGTATTGTTGATTGCTCGGGGAAAATCTCCGTGGTTGTGTCATTGAAATTGTATGGTATCATTACCATTGGAAATATATCCTTGAACATCAGTTGTCTCCTGGGTGAAATTCATATGGATTGCGTGGCGAAAGCGCATATATAATACAGCTTGCTGGCGGAGTTCCTCTCACGGTCCGGGGGTCACCGAGACCAGGTATTCACCGAGGGGACCACGTAACACAAGGTTCAGACATACATGGAGGCGGCCATCTTGGATTTTGACGTGGTAACCCAATTTTCAATAGCTTTCTTCCTTATGCCTAGATACACCCACACACCAGATTAGAAGTTGGTACTTCGCTTATTTTTCAAGATATTCCGCTCACAAGGTTCAGACATACACGGCGGGGCCATCTTGGATTTTGACGTGGCGACCCAATTTTCAATAGCGTTCTTCCTTATGCGTAGATACACCCACACACCAGATTATAAGTGAGTAGTTCGTTTATTTTTCAACATATTTCGCTCACAAGGTTCAGACATATATATGGTGGCGGCCATCTTGGATTTTGACGTGGCGACCCAATTTTCAATACGGTTCTTCCTTATGCCTAGATACACCCACACACCAGATTAGAAGTTGGTACTTCGCTTATTTTTCAAGATATTTCGCTCACAAGGTTCAGACATATATATGGTGGCGGCCATCTTGGATTTTGACGTGGCGACCCAATTTTCAATACGGTTCTTCCTTATGCCTAGATACACCCACACACCAGATTAGAAGTTGGTACTTCGCTTATTTTTCAAGATATTCCACTCACAAGGTTCAGACATACATGGCATCAGACATACTTGGATTTTGGCCATCTTGGATAAATGCCTTTTACACATGTTCAACACCACTTCAGCCTACTTGATTTCAGTTTTGGACAGAGAGAGACGTCATCGCACACAAACGTAATCTTTAGATGGGCATTCCGTGTAAAACAAAACTTAGATGCATCTCAAACAACTTTCAACAATGAATTTGGAAATGCACGATTTTCAGGTTGCGTCAAATTGGTCTTTCACGAAAGGCAAGGTGCATGGTTCAGGATATGGAAAAGGTGCATGAACGTGCATTTACGTGGACATTTAAGGTCACAATCCAAGTCCGAGACCTAAGTGTCTCACACGCAATAACTTGCCCCTTGAAATAATCTCTTCAGTGGAACAAAAACTCCATGCATCTCAGTCACAATTGCCAATTAGTGGTTCTAATCCTCTAACAAACACCAATCAAATTTGTTCTTGGTCATTAGTACGCTATGTCAACACCCGGGCCTGGCAGAATCTCGAGGCAAGTGAAGCGAGGCCGGACACGGGTCCAGTAATGTGCTTGTTTGACAATAAGAATTGAATATCAAACTGTTCGTCATTGTATGCTTCATGAGAATCCATTATTCTAAAAAAAAAATTTTTTAGCTTGTGCTGATGTGCAAGCATGCACACAGGGGACCCAAATGTAAATATGAACTCGAGCGAAGTCGATGACGCGCCATTGCAAATCCCCACACTTCCCATCTAAAGCAAAGTTGAAAGAGGGCCAAAAGTTAAACCGGGAATGACTGAATAGCAAATTTTGAGTTTTCATTTTTCATCAATTTTTCCCCACTGTTTTGACCCCAATGAGCGAGCCTAAGTCCCCACCCCCAGGGGCATGAACCAGAGATCAAGTCCAAAATAATTGTTAAATTACATTTCATACATCCCCCAATGTTGATTGCATAAACAAAGTTTCATTTGAAATTAAAAGTTTTAAAACATTTTTTTTTTATATAAAGTTTTTAAAAAGCACAAAAAAGTTGCGACCGTAATTACATTTGGCATTTTGGCTCCCATGGGGCGGGGTCATAATTCTGGTATTGCACCTTCGTGCCACGTGGTGATCATAACTACCATTAGTTTGGTGAATTTATGCACAACTGTTTAGGATGAGATAGCGTGACGGGCGGACAGACGGAGTCGAAATCATTAGCCCCACACCTCCCACGCTCCCCGTTTTATCTTCACAAAGCATGGGGATAAAAAGAAAAATCTCCCAAATTCGCCACCTCTCCCCATCTTGGATTAACCACAGTTCCCTTTAAAATTCCCTGGCACTACCAAGTTCATGGTGCACACTGTGTTTGAAAATGCAAGAGAATATCTGCAGGTGAGGAATATAAGCTGGGAGTGAGGGATGCTTTGAGATCACCGAAACATTACAGTTTCATGCTACATTACAGTTTCATTCAATGCTCATCCTTCCCAATCAGGTTTCAACCAGTCCCCAAGTTGATTAATTTCACTGGTCCTATGACTGACTAAGTTATTGTCATAATCCAAAATAAATAAATTAAGTTTCCTCATCTTCTTATTCAATCAACTTAAAGCACCTTTTCATCAGCACCAATCCATCTATCGATCCGTTTCTATCACAACGTTTCCTTTCGTTTATAAACTACCAACCACATCCCTTTATAATTACAATTTTAACATCTTTCCGTCACTCGTGCCCTCCCCTCCTCCACCACATGCATATGAGGTTCGAGATTGTTGGCTCGCTCTGCTCGGGTTTCCTTCAGGCATTGCGCATGACGAAAGGGAGCTAACAAGTACAGGTGTGCACTCCTGACTGTGAAAATTGCTGTGATCAAAATCCTCTGCTTCAGGATAGCCAAACAGGCACGGAAGGAAATTACAGATGAATGTAGTGGTAGTAATCCTTATTTAACAAGGATAACATGTTTAGTCGGAAAACTAATCTTACACATGGTGCTCAACATGTGTCCACAAAACCCGGGCCACAAAAAAAACGAAAGAGGAAATTTGATTTGATCTCCCGTACTCTTTACCGAGCGTTGGTGCTGTCGAAGCAGTTTCTCGACAAGGGTTATACTGGGTAGATTGCCATAGTCTTCGCAGCGTTGTTTGCCCGTGCTCTACCGTTTTGAATGCTGAGCGTCAAGCAAGGAAGCAGCAAGTGCCATTTTTAAAGTCTTTGGTATGATTCGACTGGGGTTTGAACCACCGACCTTCCAGATTCAGAGCGGACTCCTTAACCATAAGGCCACCGTGGGACACAAATCTCTTAGCCGACACTGTTCAATACCTTTTGAGTGCTGAAAGCTGCGAGTGGGACAGTAGAGGGCTGATCACCTTATGGCTGGATGTACAAACATTTATACCCTCCACTCGCCTTGGCTAATTTTAATTTAGAATAAATAATAAAGATAAAAGAAGCTGCAAGAGCAAAAATCAGGAAGTGGCAATCAAGGCAATTTGGGTGGACCTCTACCGTCCATTGTGAACTAGTATATCCCAGTACAGGTACTGAAAAAGTGATAAACGCAGTTAAAGTTTACCAAGAAAACATAATGGTCATTATCCCTTCCACTGTGTTCTAAAAATTTTAAGTGGACACAAGAAAGTTTACATGGCCAAGCTCAAGAATCAACATAAGATAACGGACCTCATCAGCTGGGACCACTCGCCAGTGGCCCACCTCTCCAAGTATAGACCTCTCCTGACTTCGCGATGGTGCCAAGACTGGCGGGTGGCCTGGACACTGTGCTGCCAACTCCTTTCATTACTGCGCTCCGATGAAGCAGCACATTGCATTCGCCGTTTGGAGCACTTTGGGTTACCGGTGTTGGCTCTGCTTGCCAAGTTAACCACACATATTTAGTTACCAGGCACGTGTCCTGAATGTTGTGCTTATCTAATGCCCTGAATTTGAGCTGGAACTCCACAAATTAAACTGACACAATACTCATTTACTCTGCACTCTGCTTGCTCGATGAAATATTGAAATTATAAATAATTAGAAACAAATCCTACTCATGTCTCTTGTTCCTCTTCTGCCCCACTCGGCTCACCTGATCATGTGCTTGCCAGAGTCAACATCTCTCTGGTTGTCGTCAGAGTGCCTTAGTGCTGTAGAGTCTGGCAGTTCACCCAAGCTGACTGGCAGGGACTGCATGCTGCCCTCTCATGTCAAGACTGCCCCTTCATTTCAACCTCTCCTCATATCAATACTGTCAGCGAATCCTTCCACATAAGCTTGCTTTCCTTCATGTACAGATGTATACCATCTCGTCTGTAGCAATCATACCAATCCTCCACCCCCCTCCTCCCCGGGTACACAGAACCCTGTGGTGAGGCTGTTGCCTTCAAACAACTCGACTTCTCTTCATGGAGGGGAAATCCGACCGAAGGCAACCTCAGATTATTCCGCAAAGACCTGAAAAAGTGTGTCTACTCTCAGGAAAGACAGAAAACAACATCTGGCCACAACCTGAAGTTTGAAATCTCAAGCCTGTGCCCTTCTTCAAAGAGCTGGTGGCACTTTGTCAAGTCGAACTCTGGTGCATGCTCTCCATCCATCCCTTCCCTCACTTCAAATGTCACCACAGCAGACTGCTCGTGAGAAGGCCGAATGCCTCAATTCTGTGTTTGCTTCCAAATCTGGTGTCTCCAAGCCCTCACTCCCTACACCCTACCCTACCCTCCTCATATCAAACTGCTCCTGGATACTGTGCTTTCTCATTTGAAAAGGGGGAGAGGTTTCTGGCAAACCCCAATTCCAATTCTGCGTCAGGCCGAGACTATATCGGTGCATATGTCTTAAAAACATGGTCTGCTGCTCTTTCTCATCCTCTTTCTGCTCTATTCACTCGATGCTTCTCTCTGAGTCAGTATCCCTCTACCTGGAAGTAGGCAGGCAGTTGCCTCTTCCATCTCTACAGACCTTATAGAATCAGGAACTGGTCTAACACTTGGAATATGTCTTTCAACCCTGATAAATCCCACACACTCACCTGGACTGTCCGAAAGGATCGTCTGGAAAACCCTCACATCTACTTCTGAAACAAACCACTAGAAGAGGTTGTAACTTAAACTTTTACGCCTCACTATCAGACATGATCTTTCTTGGGCAGACCATATTTTCAAGATGGCCTTCAAAGCCAGCTGGTATCCTTCATCGTGCAAGATGTTTTTCTTGGTCAACCTGAATCTCTGACAACCCACAAGGCCATTATTTGCAGTTTGATGGAGTACTGCTCTCCCCTTTGGGCTGGCACCCCTGCCTCACATCTTGCCCGATGCCATGGAAAAGAATGCCCTTAAAATCATTGAGATCATTGGGATTGCTTTCTCAATTCAGTGATGCACTATGCAATTGCTGTTTAATTTTCGAGTTAATAGGATGAAAATTGACTATTTTTCCGACAAAAATTGTTGATTTTAGAAGTTTGACCTTGAGTTCGATCTTTGACCTTTTGACCCAAAAATGGTTGGTTTTCCAATTCCATGATGTACTGTGCAATGGCTCTTTCATTTTCAGTTTAAGCGTATGAAAATTGATGATTTTTCAGATGAAAATTGATGATTTTTGAAGTTTGACCTTGAGTTGACCTTTGACCTATTTATCTTTAAAATGGTTGATTTTCCAATTCATTGAAGCACTATGCAATTGCTGTTTAATTTTCAAGTCAATCGAATGAAAAATGATGATTTTAGAAGTTTGGCCTTGAGTTCACCTTTTACCTTTTGACCTCAAAAATAGTTGGCTTCCCAATTTAGTGACTCAATATTTAGTGACAAATGCTGTTCAACTTTCAAGTCAGTCAGATGAAAAATGACACGATAAGAAATTTGACCTCAATATGACCTTTAACCTCAAAATCAATAGGCATCTTCCTTATGAGCAACGCTACCATTTGGTGAAGCTTCGTGAAGATCAGTATAAAATTGTGACCTGTAGGCAACAGACAGACAGACACAGAATAACACACAAGACCAACCAATATACTTGAAAGTATATTGATTTCTTCTTTTTCCATTTTCTTCGATTTTCGCAAGTAAAAAAAATATTAGATTTTGCAAGTAATAAAAACAACATTTTTAAGGCATCCCGAGGTACTTGCTCGCCTTGTGAACAATCTGTACCCTCCAAAAGACAACAACACTTGTACGTTCATTGCAGATTTGCGAGGCTCATAGGAAGTTTGAAACTCGTCGACTTATGGCATCGGTGCCGTGTCGTGCCGAAACGAGGAACGTGTGATACAAGCATGTGCTCAAAAGCAACATCGAGCGTTACTTGTCAAATGACTACTGTAAATAATCAAAGTTGATTGGATGAATTAGGGTTTTCAAAGAGGCTCCACACTGCAACAGAGAGAGCTAACCAATGAAAGCTGGCAACTCCAGAGTTTTTCCTGTAATGCGCAAGACTTCATTTGGAGTATTCCCCTTCCCTACCCACAGTCGCCCTCACCCCCAGTAAGACTGCACAAAGCTTGCCAAGCTAATAATCAGCAAAATTCTGGAGGTCTCGATGAAGATTACATCAGTATGACATGGCCAGGAACCTGCAATGGTCCCACAATTTTAATCAGTCCAGTCACATAATATGGATAACTGGAAACAAAATGTGCACATGGAAGGAATCAGGGAGAGAGTTAAAGGGTAAAGGGATGGGATCGTGAGCGTGTGCTTTGCTCTTGCAAACAGAAACGACCATGGAAAGGGTAACAACACGAGGAAGGTATTGAATGTCTTACTGAAAGCGGACCAGGCAGCAGTCGGATCGGAGGATGCAGGGGGTACTGAAGAGTGGGAAAATAAAAGGGCAAGGAGGATAAACTTTGTGGAATGGAAAAATTTAAAGGATTATGAAAAGGGACAAAGATGTGCAGCTTGAAGACAAAGCCCAATGAGACATCCTCACAAAACAGTTACGTATAGACATCGCACTCTTCCTCCATTCCAGCTGCTCAACATCCTCCATCAGAATCGCCTACACCTACCGCCAAAAAAAGTTTTCTCCGTAGAGCATTCCTCTTCAGTGCAGTGTGTGTCCCCAGCATATTTATTGCTTCAAATAGCAACGTTTAGTGCGGTCAAAGCCGGTTAAGCAAGCGAAACTGAGCCGCGGCAGTCGCGCATTTGGATAAACATTTCGGCAGCAAATTCGAGGTTGAGAAACCTGCAAACACTCGTCCAGATAAACAAACTGCAAATTATCTAAATCCCTTTAAAACTCAAACATCCAACAAGGCTGCACCCGATCAAACAGGTCAATCAAATCAAACACAGCACTCTTACGGACGGCCGACCACAAGGTCCACAACACCATGAGCACTTTACTCATGGAAATTGTAGTCCTGATTCTCCAAGACTTTCAGCACGACATGTAGTTGAATGAATAGAATGATTATATAGTAACTTATAGATTGTAGATGTGTAGTGTAAATAACTCTTCGGTGACATTCCAAAGTCTTGTTCATTTCCCCAAACCCATAGAAATTACCTTAGTTTCTGCACACACCCATCTACAATCGGCATTATATATTGGGATTTGGGGTCATAACAAGAGCTAAGTGGCAGGGGCTGTAGGGTAAATGTAATGACAAAGAACAGTTGAAATAAATAAATCAAAAGGTGAACATTGGGGAGACAAGGATGGACAATATCAGCGAGATTCAAGGAAAATTGCAGATGGGGCATGGTGTGTTGTGAAAATGGGGGAGTGGTTTGTTTGTACATCAGAGTGAGGCTTGGGGAAGACTGAGAGCAGAATGCAAGGGAATAAAATGGAAAGGGGGAGAACACCAATAGCAGATTAGAAGTGAGAGTGAGATTAAGG
Source organism: Myxine glutinosa (assembly GCF_964187855.1). Classification (NCBI taxonomy): domain Eukaryota; kingdom Metazoa; phylum Chordata; class Myxini; order Myxiniformes; family Myxinidae; genus Myxine; species Myxine glutinosa. The sequence goes on from NC_136265.1 coordinate 121,781,547, forward strand.
AGAGGGAGGGAATGACACCTGGGGGTGAAGAATCTGCACACAAGCTGAAATAAACACAGCTAGAAGAGGAAGGGGAAGGTGGGGATGAAACAGAAAAGGCAGAAACCAACCGATAACTAACAAACAAAAAGAGATGAGGGAGAGGGTGAAAAATCCCAAAAACCTGGAAAAAAGGAGGGCTTGGGAATGGGGTCATTTGGAGGTAGAATAAATCATGAACATGGATGGGGGTTTCTTGAGGTTGGTTTCTTGAGGGAGTGCATCTGTCCTGAAGCCCTGGAGGGAAGAACTGACTGGGGGGGTTTTGATTGACTGACTGACAGACAGACTGGGGGTTTTGATTCCGCAGGTGAGAGAAAAGAGGAACAAATGGGGGAGCTGAGCAATGAGTCTGGATTTTGGAAATTTAACAAGAAGAGGGTTAGTAGGAGACTGTGTGCACCCTGAAAAAACCTGGGAGGGACAGAGCCAAGAGGGGGCAGAAGTTGCAAGACCAAAAAGGATGTGGTAGAATACAGAGAGGACGTTGACCTGTATATATTAAAATATAAAAAAACCACCTTTAGAGGCCATTTTTCCCCGCAAGCGGGGGTTGGCCTTTTTCGGGGACCGTGGTTGTTGTTGTTTTTTGGTCCCCTTTTTGAAGCAATGTTTTACGGCCGGATGCCCTTCCTGCCGCCGCCAACCCTTTTTGTCGCCTTTTTACGACAAACAGGGAATTACCAGTGGACTGGTACTCAATTTGCCGACCTCAGAAGGATGACAGGCTGAGTCAATGTATGTATGCAATGTGAAAACTAGAAAGAGCAATCAGAGATTGCAGGCCCTCGCCAGGACGTGTTTTCAGTGGTTTTTAAGGCTTTTGTGTTAAAACAAATATGGCGGACGAACCACATGACCGATGATGTCATCATTTTTTTTTCCTCCACCAATTTAGCCCTAGATGATGCTCAAAACGTTTCATCTTGATCAGATTAAGTTTTCACTTGTCGAATTATGATGTCATAATGGAGGCACCTATGACATCATCATTAACATATGTTATTCCACATGAAGAGTTCTTTATAATGAGCCATGTCTCAATTTTTTTCTATGCAGTGCTTTCGGAGATATAGAGGTGCAATTTTTTTTCGTTTTTTCCAAGATGGCGGCCAAACCACGTGACCGATGACGTCATCTTTTTTTTCTCTCTCCTCCAATTTATCCCTAGATGACGCTCAAGAAATTTCATCTTAATCGGATAAAGTTTTGTACTTGTCGAATTATGACATCATGATGGAGGCACCTATGACATCATTAACATGTTATTCACCATGGAGAGTTATTTACAATGAGCCATGTCTCAATGTTTTCTATTCAGCGCTTTCGGAGATATAGAGATGCAAAGTTTTTCGGTTTTTCCAAGATGGCGGCGATACCACGTGACATGACATCATAATGATCTTCTTTTTTTTTAATCAACAGGTGGAGTTGCACCTATGGAGAAAATTTCCTGTCAATCGGACCAACGGTTGCCGAGAAAATCATATTTATTCTGTGCAGACAAACAAACAGACAAACAAACGGACTCAAATGCAATACCCTCTCCTCAGGCGAGGGTAATAACAGACCGAGACACTTAGCTTCGTCGTGGGAGATCCCAATGATTGTAAGGGCCTTGGTTTCGACGGCATCAAGAAGGATAACATATGAGGACAGGCACCAGCCAAAAGGGGAGGTTAAAGGATAAAGATAAGTAGGCTTGTAAGGAAGCAAGAGTTTGGGACAATACAGGTAGATAAATTATTGGAAGTTAAACTTGGAGGGGGTGGGAGGGAAGGAATGGGTGGTTCCTGGAAGACCACATCTGCACCTCCTTTGGACACCAGCTTGGAAATGATGCCTCCCAGGACAGGTAATTTCTGACCTGGTGTCCAAAGTGTGTCGGAATGTTTTGGCATAAAGTAAAAATGTGAATAAAATCATAAAGCATGTGTAGTAAGTATGCAGAGAGGCCGATTATTATACATTGATCAAACAGAGGAAAAAACCAAAAATGTTGCTCAGTGGAACACAGGACACCATGCATCAAAAGTCGTTGAGATCTCAACATCATTGGGTGAGCAAAGCATGGAGAGTTTCATTTTATTTGCTCGTCTGTTTAGATATCCCTGCAGTGATCACAGGTACGTTCAAGAGCTTGTGCATATAATCGCATCGCGGAAATTAATAACAAAGACACAACAAAACAACAGGCAAATAAATACAGCACCCAGGATCTGAACCTGGAGTCCCAGCATCACAAGCTAATTGCTCAGATGGGAACATCAAACAGGCCAACACAAGCCTATGGTAAAATGGGTACGCGGGTGTCTTCTGATACCTCAGGGAGATGGATGCCCCTGCCTTGCATAACCCCAGGTCACCTGTGGGCAAGGTGCAGTACCTATCAGCCCCCCTTACCAGGGTAACGGTCCGCAGCCATGCGGTGTAAATGGCAGATGGCTCTGCACATCTGGTGGATGAGAGTCCAGTCGACTCCAACAGCACGGGCGGAAGAGGGTGAATTCCCCAACGGCCAGCAGAGGGACGGAGAGGAGTGGCGACCCCCCTTCTATACCACACACTTACTCGTGTGTACCAGCCATAGAAAGGCAATATTATTATGGCAAACATGCCATCATTGCCAGAGGAGACTCGCCATCATAATCATAATCATCATCATGGTAGAATGCTAAGCTTGTATAGATATATACTTTCATGTCAACCACAATTACAAACAGCAGAATACCTTGTATGCCAGCAAGATAGACTCGAGCTATAATTGGCAAAAATAAAAGCAGCAAGTCCAGAGAGCTTTCGGGACAGAAGCCAAACTGGTAGGTATTTTCCTGATCAAACTGAGAAAAACACACGACTCGACTGTGAACGCGATAATGGATTCCAAAATCAGGAGAATAACGACGTCTTTACAAGTCATACAGTGCCGAAAGAAATTCTACACCCCCTTTCAAAATTCTCACCTTTTGTTGTCTTGTAGCGTGGAATTAATTTGCATTAAATCGGACTTTTTCCACCTTTATTTACACATTGCCACTCACAACTTCCAAGGAAAAAACAAATTCTACAACTTTCAGAAAATTAATGAAATATACAAAACTAGAATATCTTGGTAGGATAAGTGTTACCCACTCCCCCACACCTCCTTATAATAAATAGCAATTGTAAATTAGCTCAGGTGTAACCAATCACCTTCAAAATAACACACCAAGTTAATTGGTCTCCACCCATATTAAATTGAAGTAATTCTGATTATTTCAGAATAAAATCAGCTGCTCCTGTGGGTTCTTTCTGCTGGGTAGTGCATTTCACAGCAAAGACTCAATCATGAGCACCAAGGAGCTTTCAAAAGACCTCCGGGATAAAGTTGCGGAAAGGCACAGATCAGGGGATGGGTATAAAAAATATTTAAAAGGCCTTGAATAACCCTTTTTTTGTATACAGAATCGAGGCTCATGAAAGAGCTAACATTAATCACAAAAATAAATCAAAGAGGCAAACAAACAAAGTATATAAAAAGGGGAGTGGTAGACAAGATGGGGAGAGAAGGGGAAGCACATAAACACAACATTTGAGAGCAGGGACATCGGGAATGTGTGGGAGGGAGAGGGATTGGGGGAAGGCGGCATGGGAGGGGGGGGGGGGGGTGGGAGAAGTATAAACACAGTACACCAAGGACTTCCAGGAAAGAAGTTGGTATTTCAAAAAAGTGGATTTTGGGTGAAATTAGCAGGGGTAGAAAAGATCAAGGTTTTGGATGGGGGAAGATAAGAGATGGTGGTGAACAGCTGTTTTAAAGACCTGGAGGGAGGAGTGGGATTGAAGAGAGTGAGGGAGTTTGTCCCAGAGGCGGGAGAAAAGAGGAATGAATGAGTGAAGGTGAGCAGAGAGTTTTGATTTTGGCAGTTTAATTTTTGGTTTAATTTTTTTTAAATCTGGCAGCAGATTTTTGGCAGATTTTGGCATCTTGGAGCACAGTCAAGCCAATCATTAAGAAGTGGAAGGCATATGGTACCACCAAAATCCTGTCTAGATCAGGCTGCCCCTCAAACTGGATGACCAAGCAAGGAGGAGACTTTAAAATACAAGAAAACAAACACAACATAATAACAACAACCAAAGCTTTTCATGCTGTACTCCTCAAGGCAATTCACAACAAAAGACCGGAAAAGGTGAGAGATCGTGCCTTTATAAGCATGTCTAACAGCGACACCGACTGGTTCATCAGTCATGACGTAATTGGTATTCTGAACACCCGTTGATTGACTCAGTGACAACTATCCCTGGCCTTTATGGCAAATACTGGTCACTGTGTGCATGTGACAACAATATCCCAAGCAATCCACAAGTCTGACCTGTACAGTAGGGTGGCAAGAGGGAAGCCATTACTCAAAAAATCCCACCTTGAGTCCCGTTTGAGGTATGCAAAAAACCACTCTTGAGCCATGTGGATCTGACGAAATGACCATTTTGTGGTCTGACGAAACCAAGATAGAACTTCAAGGCCGAAATGCAAAATGTTACGTTTGGTGCAAACCCAACACAGCACATAACTGAAAGAACACCTTCCCTTCTGTGAAGCATGGTGGTGGCAGCATCATGTTATGGGGATGTTTCTCATTAGCAGGGGACTGGGGGACTGGGGCACTTGTCAGGATAGAAGGGAAAATGGATGGAGCAAAACACAGATAAATCAGAGAGGAAAACCTGCTGCCCTCTGCAAGAAAGCTGAAATTGGGACGGAAGTTCACCTTTCAGTATGACAATGACCAGAAGCACACAGCCAAAGCTACACTGGAGTGGCTAAGGAACAAAAAGATAAATGTCCTTGAGTAGCCCAATCAGAGGCCCGACCTAAATCCAATCGAAAATCTGTGGCATGACTTGAAGATTGCTGTCCATCAACACTCCACTTGCAACTTGACTGCGCTTGAACAGTTTTGTATGGAAGAATGGGAGAATATTGCCAAATCAAGGTATGTAAAGTTGGTAGAGACCTATCCCAACAGACTCAAAGCTGTAATTGCTGTCAAAGGTGCTTCCACCAAATATTAACTCAGGGGGCTGGGGTGGACACTTATCCAACCAGGATATTCTCGCTTTGTATTTTTAATACAATTTCTGAAAGTTGTCGAATTTGTTTTTCACTTGGAAGTTGTTGGTTACGATGTGTAAATAAAGGTAGAAAAAGTCTGATTTACTGCAATTTCATTCCAGGCTATAATACAACAAAAGGGGAACATTTTGAAGAGGGGTGCAGACTTTCTATCGGCATTGTGTATATTTTGGCTCAAACATGATTGGAGAGATAAATATCTTATTGTCTTCGAATATATCACCCTCTTCACCCAGTGTCAATGCTACCAAAGCAGCTTCCTGGGCAAGGGTTATACTTGGTGGTTCGCCATTGCCTTCCGGGCAGTAGTTTGGCATTTCTTCATGGTGCTGGCGATAGTTCCCCGACTCTTCACAGACCCCTTTTAGTTCGGCAGGTGGGAGGCTCAGGGATCTTTAACGATGACCATTCAATGTCAGCAGATAGGACACCCAGTTTAACATCTTGGCCGAGATTAGAATCCAGGCTCGATAACACCAACACCAAATCCAACACGCGCATACACACACATTTAGTGCCTTTAGTCTTTCCCAAGAATGGAGCAACAGCCCAAAGTTGTACCATGACACCACACAAGGAAGGAAACTGCTCCTCAAGTTCAGAAGACCTCACCCCCTTCGCTTCCACCACATCCTGCCCTTCCCTCACACAAAACACTCTTTTGCACATCGCTCCCACTCTCCCCCACAACTCTTCTTTGCACCCACCTCCCCCAGCTCCCCAACTCCAAGCTGAAGGCGGATAAGTGTGCATTCTCACTAACAAGCTCCGAATTCCTGCCGAGAATACAAACCTGGAAAGCTCACTTTTTGGCGCAAAGCTGCAAACTCCACCCAGTCTTTCTTTCTTTCTACTTATGCCCTTACTGATAAAGATGTGTACAATACCAAAATCGAAATTTACTGCTGCCGTTATGTTATGATGTATCCAACTTACGATGTAATTATACAACTTACTGCTGCCATTATGATAACATTCTGCGGCAGGTTTTAAAACCGTTGTCGGCTGTTTAACCAAAAGAACACAAAATCTTTGACCTTAGTGCCGAGTGTATGATGACCCCCGCTCCATCACAAACCCAAAACCTTTCACCCCAAACAGCAAACAAAAAAGTTTCAAATCTGTCTGAATTCCTTTTAACCACTCAACTTTAACCAGAACCGCTACAAATTGCTGGGCACACAGGCTTTGCGGTGAGAGTTCAGTCACTATGCCAGCCTTCCAGTGAGAACCCCCATTCTGCACCCCTAAAGAGAAGGTGACAAAGCAGGGGAAACACACCCGAGGTGAAATATTGTTAAGCGAGATAAACAGTGATGGAAGATGAAAGGTGAGCCATTGGCAGCAGATAGACGGGTTGGGCCGTGCAAGCACAAATGGAAATCACTGGATATAAGGGATGTGGTGTGGCTAGGCACCAGGGATTTGAAGAAGAATCGTTGTCTGTGAACAAATGCTGGGACAAGAAAAATACAAATAGAGGAAAAGAAATGTCCGATTAAAAATGAGGCAAACGCAGGTTAGGTTAACCCACCTTAAACGGGTATAATGACCTAATACGGTAATTCAATAATTTAATCAACTTCTGCAAAATGAAAACGGTGGTAAAAGGTTTCAAAGATAAAACCCGACGTCCGTTAGATGCCGCTCCAAAGACCATGTGACATCATCGTCGGTTGCCAAGACTGAAAATTGAGGTCATTTTGTGAGCTCAGGCAGTCTCAATCTTGACTAAAAGACCCTTAAGCAACAAACATCCACCAATCTAGTAACGAGTTCTCAGAGTGAAAGGCACTTTGGTTTCTCTCATTACTGCCAATGGAGACATCAACGTCACACTGCATCATAAATGGGACAAGGCATTGGCATTCTATTCAAAGAAGGCTGACCAAAAACAAAAATGTTGAATAATACATATCAAAACATAAGAATGCAGAAATAGCTCATTGTAATAAGGAATAACGAGGAATAGCAAGGAACTTTGGCGCAGGAAGAAGGGGGCTATTTGACATATCCTTCCTGCGCTTCCACACCAGAAACAATCCATCACTCGTCCACATGCAAGCTACCGACAAGTCCTGCCAATACCCCTCTATCTCCGATGCATCGACGTACCTATCTAATTCCAATTTAAACTTATGTACCGTTTGTGCTGCTACTACCTTTTCAGGTAGAACATTCCATGCATTAACCACTCGCTGAATGAAAGATCCCCTACATTACTACCGTCCTAACTCTCCTCTTCTTTACTCTCAGACTGAGACCTCAGGTCCTATCACTGCCTATTGTGCTGAGAAACTCTTCTGCGTGTATCATGACTACACCATGATCTTAAACATCTCTTAAATCATTATCTTAAACATCTCTATCACATCACCTCGCAATCACCTCCTTTCTGATGTAGAAAGTCCTGTCTCATTCAGCCACTCTTCATGGCTTAGTCTAGCTAGGCCCGGAATCAATCGAGTAACCCTACACTGAACCCTCTCTATGACTACATGGTAGTTATTATAACATGTGAAGGCACAACACGCGAAGGCATTCTTATGTAATAAAGATAACATGAAACAAAGCAATAGAGATTTGATAGAAAGAGAGCAAATGAAAACACAGGGAAGGATGGTGATGGTTCGGCACCATAGAAAGCTGTCATTTCACGGTAAGGTACACGTCATCAAGTGCATAACATTGGTGACGTCAACCATGTTACATTTACTTACTAGTTATCTAGTTATCAATATCCGTCAAGTGACTTCAGACTTTGGTTGACATTCATGATCAGATTTCACCAAGCATCCCGATATTTGTTGGAGATTGGACCAGCAGTTATTGTTTTATGATTTTTGAGATGTGCATACATATATATTCCATACATATAACTTTCTTGTGTGTGTGGAGGGTGGAAGAGGAGGAGCACACTCAAAAGGCAGGAAATACGCAGAGGTTGTATAATGTGAGAGAAACAATCTCAGACTCTCATGAAGTGCACAGACAGCAGACAGCAGACAGCAGACACCCCGGGTCTACATAAAGCACACGTGTACGAGGCGTTCAGTGAACCTCTGATTTGAGAGGTGAGAGGCTGGAAAACTTTATTCTGCCAAAACAAAGGTGCACACAACAATCACAATCTTGAACAACAGACTTGTGCAGGACCTTACTGTGGAACCAAAAACAGATATGAGATGCCAGCTATGATCTACGAATGACAGGTTGACCTCACCTCCCTGTGGAATTACGTTACCATGGAGGTCATTGCATGGGAGGGTGGGGGTTGGGGGAGGAAGGACCGGAGAGGTAAGTGCCAAGTGTGATGACAATTTGATGAACGGTGGCAAACTGTTCTATGGCCGGAATGCCCCAGAGGAAAAGCATGCCGCTCTGCTGGTGCCAGAACATAGTTGTTGGTTAAGCAAGCATCAGAAAGGCTGTGCATCAAAGGAAGTTTTCCCAATTGGAGCACAATATGGAGGTTGGAAGTTTGAATAAAATAAATGGCACATAGACGTGAAGATACAGTTGGGAAACGATGGTTATTTAATATTGGCTCTTCACAATGAATGCTTCCCTTATCATTGTTGGCAATCAATGAGAATTGTGATTGGGGTCAAGCATGCTGGAGGACTTTTGCCCAAACCACTATAGTATCCACCCAGGCATACTGAGATGAAAGACACGGAGGTGGTGAAGAAGAAGACGAAGTGCAATGAGCCTTTTTGATCGTCACACACAAACAGAATATTTTAATTGACTTTACTTTCTCCAGTAATCCGAAATAGACAATGACCATCCACGATAACTTGGAACCTGCTGCTGTTTCCTACGTTGTTAACAAAGTGCTGCATTTCCCTGAAGTCTTCACGTAGAATCAACGTAAATTAGGATTTGTGCATCTTACTTCTGCACACCATGCTTCATTACTTCATGCACCTTTTGTGCAACTTTTTCACCTTACTTTCCGAGTCATGACCTGCAAAGGTGATGCCTGATGAGTTCTGAAAAGTTTATTATCAGTTCAGAATGAGGGGATGAGAAACTGTCGCTGGATCACTTTCAGTCAAGCTCCAAGAAGGAAAAGTTCTTAAAACAAGGAGAAAAAGACATACAATGTCATAGCCCCTGTGATTTGAGTAATTTTGCTATACAGAGCGAAAGACTGACAGTCAGCCATCTTTGGTCAGATTACAAAACAAAATCTTCTGCATATTTATAAGCTCCTGTGTTGTCTTTGTGCCAATTTTAAACAAAATCGATCCATGCATGTCGAGAAATGGTTGGGGACACGTTTAAGTAACAAAATGGCTGCCAGTCAGCCATGTTGGATCTAACCTCGAAAAAAGATGATGTGCCATCATTAATTTTCTGTGTACCAAGTTTGAACAAGATTGGTAAATGCATGTCTGAGAAATGGTTGAGGACGTGTTCCGTATCATGTTTTTCACAACTAAAATGTCCGCCAGTCTTTCAGTCAGCCATCTTTGATCAGATCGCAAAATAAAGTGATGTGCATGTGTATGCTGTCATGTACTGTGCTTGTACCAAGTTAGAACAAAATCGGACCACGCATGTTCCAGAAAAGGTTGGGAACACGTTTAAGTAACAAAATGGCCACCAGTCGGCCAACTTTGATCGCAACACGAAAGAAAATGATGTGCATATGTATACCATCATGTGTTGTCTTTGTCCCAAGAATGAACAAAATCGGTTCATACATGTCCGAGATATGGTTGCGGATGCACGCACGGACGGACGGACAAGACCCAATTCATAAGCCCCCGTTTCGGACAAAGTCCAACTGGGGCTAATAACGAAACTTTCTATACTTGCACAGAGATGTTTCCAAGTCTGCACAAAATATGCCTATGTGTGATTTAAGCTAAACATCCCGAGGCAACTACAATTTATAAAAAAAACAACAACTGCATTTTCTGGGTAACTGCAACACTTAAGAGGATGCTCTCTTCTTCACAGAAAAATGGAAGAGAAACTAAAACATAGGAGGTGGCCTTTTTGCCCATCAACATTCCACTGCAGTTACCTGCCCATTTAAAGCAGGTCTTCACAAAGATGCAGGGCCGCCTGCTGGCACTGCACCAAATCTGCATTTTTAGTTCAATCCGACTGCTGGGGTTGAACCCACAGAGCAAAGATCCATATGCCACAGAATGAGATGCCATCACCAACAACACAACACAACATGCATTTTAAGGCCATTTTCCCTGCTAGAGCGGGGGTTAGCCTTGCGGTCCCCATGACAATCTTCTTCATTTTGCCCTATTTTCTGCATCTCTCCTTGTTAACCCCCTTGCCCGCATTTCTTCTTCCACCATCTTTAACCAAGTCCTTCTCAGTCTTCCCCGTCCTCTACTTCCTTCTACATTCATTTCCATCACTCTTCTCAACCAGTCACTTTCATCCTTCCTCAACACATGACCAAACCATCTCAACCTGTTCCTCTTTACAGCATCAATCACAGGCTCTATTCCCATCATTTTTCGCAATTCATCATTTGTCTTCCTCTCTCTCGACGACACTCCGCACATCCATCGAACCATTCGCATTTCCACCCTTTCCAACCTTCGTTGCTGCTCTACGTTCATTACCCATGTCTCGCTCCCATAAATCATAACACTTCTCACACATGCAGCATACACCTTTCCCTTCAGCTTCAACGACACTCCCCTCCTCATCAGCACGCCACTCAGTTCCCGAAACTTCTTCCATGCACATCTCACTCTAGCAACCGTTGCCGAGTCTGATCCACCTTCTCCATTCAGCATTTCTCCGAGGTAGCAAAATGTTTTCACACCTTCCAGTTTCACGCCGTCTCCAAGATCCAACTCAACATTTCCTCCATGTGCAGCTCCCTCTGTGCACACCTTACATTTGAATGTGGCTGCCACACTGGTTAATGACCGTCTCAGACCACTACATTTTTGATGAACCCACTCAGCACACATTGTACATTGAATGGAGTTCACTCCAACACCCTTCCTGCACACAGCACAGGGCCACTTCCCAGTTCTTTCCACCTCACCACATGCTTTACCACTTGCCATCACCTTCGTCTTTCCGATATTCACCTTCAGACCTTTTGTCTCCATACATTCCTTCCACTTGTTCATCTTTTCCTTCAGTCCATCCATACTTTCTGCAATCAACACCAGATCATCTGCATACAACAACTCCCACGGTACACCCTCCTTTATGTTCTCAGCCAGCACCTCCATCACAGCTACAAATAGTAGTGGACTTAGTACCGACCCCTGATGCACTCCCACCTTCACCTCAAACTCACCACTGTTCCCGTCCTTCGTCCTTACAGCTGTGCGCGCTCTTTTGTACATTGCCATCACTACTCTGATCAACCATTCCTCCACTCCTAACTTTCTCATTGCCCATGTCAATACTTTGCGTGGAACCCTATCGAATGCTTTCTCCAGATCAACAAACCCAAGAAACAACTTCTTCCTCTTCACCGTGTACTTCTCCTGCAACTGCCTCACAATAAAAAGCACGTCTGTCGTTCCTCTTTCTGGCATGAATCCAAACTGCATTTCGTCGATCTTCACTTTCTTCCTTATCCTCCTCTCCAACACCCTTTCCAATACCTTCATTCCATGCTCCAATAATGGGCATGGGCTAAATGGGCATGGGCTTCGGCCACGGCCGGGCCGATACTCGGCCCGGTCGCCCGGAAATGAACTGGTTCGACGCCCGCGCTAGAGAGGTCGCGGGCGACTGAGATGTATTAACAAATTAGTTGATTAATTTGAGACGTCCGATTTCTAGTGTTTGGAAATTTGGAAGAGCTTGAGCCTAGCCTTTCCCTTGCGAGGGCAAGGAGGAACTTAACACTTGACACTTAAGCTTAGTTTGAAGTACACCTGCCAGCGCTCACGGTGGGACGGCAGGGCAACCAGAAGGGACGAGGTTCTCCTGACCACGTGGCCCTCGATCTGGGAAGCAAGAGGCGTTCCATTAGTGGACGCGCCCCTCACGCCCGACTTTTGGGCGGCCCCGGCAGGCCGTTTGTTTTGACGTTCCGTGACAGGCCCCGCACCCCCACCTCCGGGCCGACCGGGCGACCGGAATGAATCCCGGTGTCCCGATCCGAACCTTCAGAGCGGGCCGGCTGGGGAGTGACTGGCACCCCGTACCTGCACTTTCCGTCCCTGCGGTCCCAAATACCGGAACCACCCGAATACCACTTTATTCGACAAAATGAGGTGCGGCCTACAGCCTTAGAAAACCAACCCTATATAAGTCAATACCTTCAACGACATAGGCGCGCATTCGTGCCGCGTGACGTGGTGACGTCATCGCGCTTTCACCTTAAAAGACTTATTTGATATAAGTTAATATCTTGATATAAGCCTTAGAAAGAAAACCAACCCTATAGAAGTCAATACCTCCAACGACAATTGGGTTTTTCGGGTGACATAGTCATTATTTCGGTCTTTGAGGCCGGCTGATAGGTAGTGTGACCGGAAGGGACGAGGTTCTCCTGACCACGTGGCCCTCGACTTGGTGGAGTTTGTCCGCACAATGTGGGCGCTTCCAGGATGAACTTTAGCCGGGGAGCATTTGGGCGCCCCGGTCTGATACTGCCGCCCACGCGCATAACAACTTGTGAGTGCACGTGGGTCCCGGCAGTCCCACTGGCCTAGCGCTACCATGTTTAGACAGCGAACTCCGTCCCCGGGCACCACGTCTGACTCTCTTATTCAGTGAGACATGGCGACGTGGGCACGGTAGGACACCCGCGGAGCCCCGGCGGACCAGGGAAGCGCGAGCCTACGCGTTAGCGTGCTACGGCGGAATCAACGGCTTCGGCCACAGCCGGGCCGATATTCGGCCCGGTTGCCCGGAAATGAACTGGTTCGACGCCCGCGCTAGAGGTCGCGGGCGACTGAGATGTATTAACACATTAGTTGATTAATTTGAGACGTCCGATTTCTAGTGTTTGGAAATTTGGAAGAGCTTGACCCTAGCCTTTCCCTTGCGAGGGCAAGGAGGAACTTAACACTTGACACTTAAGCTTAGTTTGAAGTACACCCTGCCAGCGCTCACGGTGGGACGGCAGGGCAACCAGAAGGGACGAGGTTCTCCTGACCACGTGGCCCTCGATCTGGGAAGCGAGAGGCGTTCCAAGCCCATTTTAGCCCATTTTAGCCCATTTAGCCCATGCTAAATTTTCGTCGCCGAAGGACTTTATTTTTTGCGAAATTCATCCTGACTTCGCCTCTAGGAGGATACAGGGGTGTCTGTGGATAACGGGAACCTTTATTTGGCGAAATTCGGACTGGTATTGACCGAGTTATTCAAAATATTAACTTATATAAAATTGCCGGTTAAGCCTGTAAACGCAGTGACGTCACCACGTTCCGCAGCACGGATTTCGGTTCCGAGGAGATTTTGTTTCATCGTGCAAGCCTTCGTTTTATTTCCAAATTAGAATCTGTTTTCACTTCTGCCGCAAAAACGACATCAGTGCATTGAGTGGGGTATTTTATTTGGTAAAAATCCGTCGATTTGAAGTACGTGAAAATAAAATGTGATCGTGGAAAAACGTAGCGAGGGGCCATTTTGAATCGGCTTTCGATTATTGCACCGGGTTCTTCTACAGGGTTGGTTTTCTAAGGCTTATATCAAAATATTAACTTATATCAAATTTTAAGGTGAAAACGCGATGACGTCACCACGTCACGCGGCACGAATGCGCGCCTGTGTCGTTGGAGGTATTGACTTATATAGGGTTGGTTTTCTAAGGCTTATATCAAAATATTAACTTATATCAAATAAGTCTTTTAAGGTGGAAGCGCGATGACGTCACCGCGTCACGCGGCACGAATGGTTCCATTGTGCACGCTTTCGTTTTATTTCCAAATTAAAATCTGTTTTCACCTTTGCCGTAAAAATGACATCAGTGCATCGAGTGTGGTATCTTATTTGGTGAAATTCGGTCGATTTGAAGTGGTGAAAATAAAATGTGATCGTGGAAAATCGTAGCGAGGGGCCATTTTGAATCGGTTTTCGATTATTGCACCGGGTTATTGCAAAGATTGGGCAAAAATTGACCGACGAATTCAAAATATTAACTTATTTTACTGATTATTATTAACTTAAAACTAACAAAATAGGGTTGGTTTTCTAAGGCTTATATCAAAATATTAACGTATATCAAATAAGTCTTTTAAGGTGAAAGCGCGATGACGGCACCACGTCACGCGGCACGAATGCGCGCCTGTGTCGTTGGAGGTATTGACTTCTATAGGGTTGGTTTTCTAAGGCTTATATCAAAATATTAACTTATATCAAATAAATCTTTTAAGGTGAAAGCGCGATGACGTCACCACGTCACGCGGCACGAATGCGCGCCTGTGTCGTCGGAGGTATTGACTTCTATAGGGTTGGTTTTCTAAGGCTTATATCAAAATATTAACTTATATCAAATAAGTCTTTAAAGGTGGAAACGCGATGACGTCACCGCGTCACGCGGCACGAATGGTTCCATTGTGCACGCTTTCGTTTTATTTCCAAATTAAAATCTGTTTTCACTTTTGCCGTAAAAATGACATCAGTGCATCGAGTGTGGTATCTTATTTGGTGAAATTCGGTCGATTTGAAGTGGTGAAAATAAAATGTGATCGTGGAAAATCGTAGCGAGGGGCCATTTTGAATCGGTTTTCGATTATTGCACCGGGTTATTGCAAAGATTGGGCAAAAATTGACCGACGAATTCAAAATATTAACTTATTTTACTGATTATTATTAACTTAAAATTAACAAAATAGGGTTGGTTTTCTAAGGCTTATATCAAAATATTAACTTATATCAAATAAGTCTTTTAAGGTGAAAGCGCGATGAAGTCACCACGTCACGCGGCACGAATGCGCGCCTGTGTCGTTGGAGTTATTGACTTCTATAGGGTTGGTTTTCTAAGGCTTATATCAAAATATTAACTTATATCAAATAAGTCTTTTAAGGTGAAAGCGCGATGACGTCACCACGTCACGCGGCACGAATGCGCGCCTATGTCGTTGAAGGTATTGACTCATATAGGGTTGGTTTTCTAAGGCTGTAGGCCGCACCTCATTTTGTCGAATAAAGTGGTATTCGGGTGGTTCCAGTATTTGGGACCGCAGGGACGGAAAGTGCAGGTACAGGGTGCCAGGCACAACCCAGCCGGCCCGCTCTGAAGGTTCGGATCGGGACACCGGGATTCATTCCGGTCGCCCGGTCGGCCCGGAGGTGGGGGTGCGGGGCCTGTCACGGAGCGTCAAAACAAACGGCCTGCCGGGGCCGCCCAAAAGTCGGGCGTGAGGGGCGCGTCCACTAATGGAACGCCTCTCGCTTCCCACATCGAGGGCCACGTGGTCAGGAGAACCTCGTCCCTTCTGGTTGCCCTGCCGTCCCACCGTGAGCGCTGACAGGGTGTACTTCAAACTAAGCTTAAGTGTCAAGTGTTAAGTTCCTCCTTGCCCTCGCAAGGGTAAGGCTAGGGTCAAGCTCTTCCAAATTTCCAAACACTAGAAATCGGACGTCTCAAATTAATTAATTATTTGTTAATACATCTCAGTCGCCCGCGACCTCTCTAGCGCGGGCGTCGAACCAGTTCATTTCCGGGCGACCGGGCCGAATATCGGCCCGGCTGTGGCCGAAGCCGTTGATTCCGCCGTAGCATGCTAACGCGTAGGCTCGCGCGTCCCTGGTCCGCCGGGGCTCCGCGGGTGCCCTACCGTGCCCACGTCGCCATGTCTCACTGAATAAGAGAGTCAGACGTGGTGCCCGGGGACGGAGTTCGCTGTCTAAACATGGTAGCGCTAGGCCAGTGGGACCGCCGGGACCCACGTGCACTCACAAGTTGTTCTGCGCGTGGGCGGCAGTATCAGACCGGGGCGCCCAAACGCTCCCCGGCTAAAGTTCATCCTGAAAGCGCCCACATTGTGCGGACAAACCCCACCAAGTTGAGGGCCACGTGGTCAGGAGAACCTCGTCCCTTCCGGTCACACTGTGCCTATCGGCCGGCCTCGAAGACCGAAATTGTGACTACGTCACCCGAAAAATCATTCGTTGGAGTGTCGTTGGAGGTATTGTCGCTCGCTCGGTACGCTCGGTCGCTCGCTCGGTACGCTCGGTCGCTCGCTCGGTACGCTCGGTACGAGTCACACTCTAGAGGGTCACCTTTCCCCTTGTATAGAGGGACGAGGGTACTCAGTTCCCAATCCACTGGAATGCGGCCTTCTTTCACCGCCAGATTACAGATCTGTGTCATTCTCTTCACACCCCAACTTCCTGCTGCCTTCAACATATCTCCCACAACTCCCGTCGGCCCTCCCGCTTTTCTACTCTTCATTGCTTTTATCGCTTCCTCAACTTCCTTCTCAGTTATCTTCTGTGCCGGTCCTAAAACTGGGTTACTCTCTATGTTGCCATCCCATTCATTCGCTGTATTCAACAGCATTTCCATATATCTTTTCAATCTTCCTTTAATTCCATCTGGGTCCACAACGATTTGTCCCACTTCATCCTTCAAGCAACTCACCCCCATCACATCACACCTCTCTTTCGCTATCTGCTTTGCAATCCTGAATACTGCTCTCTGACCATCTTCCGAATCCAAGCGTTCTCCGAACATTTTCCGACATGCCTCCTGCGCCTTTGCTACCTCTTTCTTTGCAGCCTTCTTGGCTGCCTTATAACTTTCATGCTCTGCTGTTTCTGCTCCCGTACCCTTCGCCTTCTGCCACTCCTTGAACTTCTTCCTGATCTTGTCAATCCTCTTTCCAACTTCGTCATCCCACCACCATGTTTCCGAGTGCCTCGGTGGTCCTTTTGTCCATCCACATACCTCACCAACGGCTCCCAACAGACTAGCTTTCATTGACATCCAACCACTTTCAAGCTCAACCACAGCATCCTCTACCCTACTCAGCCTCTCTTTTAACACCTCCCTTACTGTCACCTCTTTCAACCTCCACACCTTCATTCTCGGTTGGTACTTCACCCGCCGACCTCTGCTCGCACCTTTCACCCTTATGTCGCAGACAACCAAGTGGTGCTGTGAAACAGCCTCCTCCCCGGGATCACCTTTGTGTCCCGGAGGTGCCCCTATCTCGCCTACACACCATCAGGTAGTCAACGGTTGTCGTCGACCCACCTGACGTGTATGTAACAAGCTTATTATCCTCTTTCTGGAACTGAGTATTACAAATCAACAAATCAGCTCCATCAGCAAACTCCAAAATCCTTTCACCTTCTCCATTTCTCACACCATATCCGTAACCCCCATGAACTCCCTCAAAACCATCCATACTCCTTCCCACATGTCCATTTAGGTCTCCTCATACCACAACAACTTCCTCATCTTTCACGTTTTCCATCAGCTTCTCTATCGCACACCAGAACTTGTCCTTCTCTTCATCGCTCCGACCAACCTGCGGAGCATATCCCGAGATGACGTTCACCAAGAGCTTTCCAATCATCATTTTCACCATCATCAACCTATCACTCACTCTAGTCACACTCACCACACTGTCTACAAACTCCTCAGAAAACAGGACACCAACACCATTCATGCCCTCCGGGCACCCTTGCCACACAAACTTGTATTTCTGTCCCTGCCTACCCTTCACCATTCTCACACCACTTCCCTTCCATCTGGTCTCTTGCACACAACATATGTCCACTCTTCTTCTGACCAATACTTCCACCACTTCTCCTGATCTCCCTGTCATTGTCCCTACATTCCATGTCCCAAACCTCAGAAACCGATCTCCACTTCGGGCTGTACCCTGCCCATATGTAGTTGTAATTGTCATGGTTCTCTTTTTGAGGCAATGTTTTTTTTTTATGGCCGGATGCCCTTCCTGACGCCAACCCTCTTAGTCGTCTCTTACGACACGCAGGGATACGGTGTACCTATTCTAAATCCAGGGTACACACTGGGAAATGTTTAACACATGGAAACTTTGGGGGGTGGGGGGGGCATCACGGCTGTTGATTATCTCTCAGATAATTAATCATAACATCTTTCAGATACTTTCAAACAGAAGCCACAAACTAAACAACGAGAGAGAGACAGAGAGACAGTGTGTGTGTGTGTGTGTGTGTGTATGTGTGTGTGTGTGTGTGTGTGTGTGTGTGTGTGTGTGTGTGTGTGTGTGTGTGTGTTTGTTTCCGTGCACACGTTTGTGTGTACAAGTGCTTCTATGCGTACACACGTTTGTGGTCTGCCACGCAGCAATATCATTCAAGGTTGCTATATTCCGTCTGCCAGGAAGACTGAGATGGTGAACTCACCTTTGACTTGTTGATTCTGGGTTTGATAATTGTTCGCATTACTATATCATATAATCTGTCATCTCGCTGCTTTCCGGGCAGGGCGTTGCACAAATGGGTACACTCTTCTTCAGAGTTACAAAAAATGTTGTGGTGGGTGTGCCATCTGCTATCATTCATTGGTGGACGGTAAAGATCCCATGATGTCTTTCAAAAAGGGTAAACCATTATGTGCCAGTACCATGGCCAAATTACTGCCCTAGCAAAAATTGCCCATTATGGTTAGTCAAACTGCCCATGGTCACGTCCTAGCAAAGGGAAAACATTCACAAATGGTTGCCGCTGCACTCCCCAAGGAATATGGGCCTCATACTTGCAACATCCACAACGTTGTTTACCTTAGATGGGCAATCACACAAGTGAGGAAGGAGAGACAAGTGTCCAGCTCAGCTGCTCTGCATGCAGGAAGTAGCAGAGCCAAGCCATCCCCCAGTAGAACCTCCAGGCCGACAAGCCCTCCAGTCTCCATCAACTCCTGTGTCCACTCCAGATATTTGGCAAGTAAAAGCCAGAGCATGGCCCGTTGCTGTGGTGGAGTCGTACACAACAGAAACTCCCGACAAATTGAAAGGAAGTCCACAGAGAGGGTCCTGCATGCTTGGATCGGACAATGGCCATGCTGGGTACGTAATGAGGCGACAGCGAACAGGCCTGGTTAGGAGAGCGGAAAAAGAAGTCGGCATGAAGGTTAAATTAAGAGGAATGGAAAAATGAAAAGGTTTATCTGCAGCGGAAGCTAAAACACTTGACAATTGGAAAGGCAAAATTAAAAGTCCTTACAAAACGATTACAAATGGCAGATGCTGAAGTTAGTGCTGGATTAGTAATGAAATAAACAAGCAGCAAAATTATAATTCAACCTAAAAAAAAACTTTTGAAAAACGAAAGTGTAGAGGTAAAACGTAATGGAGCAACAGTTGAACCTGCAAGTTGCGGAACCAAAGAACGAGGTCATGGACCAAAGAAAACAAACAGCAGTCTGCTTGGCCTCAATTTACCATGGGAGCAAAGTACAAGTCCCATGAGCAAAGTAACTTTGTCAATTGTGTCTCTTGTGCTTTTGTTGTGCATGCAATTCATACAAAAGTTCCTCCGAAATATAACAATAAAACACTACAAAAAATAGCCCTGATGCTCACCTCGCCAAATATTCATCCGCTGTCCGACTGAGAGGGATGAAGGATTCATGCATTCCAGGAGCTCAATAAGGCGGCAAGTCACCTCTTGAAACTCCTCTGGCCCCGTTTCTGGCTCTTCAGCACCTCGGCTGGGGGAAATGGCCCTCGCAACAACCAGGAAGATGAAGAAGAAGTTGTGAAGACCATTGTCGGTAAGTTCAGACAAGCGTCGTTGGTGGAACTTGGTATAAAACCTTTTAGGAACAGTATGAAAAAATAACACCAAGGTCAGCTTCTGACTTTGCATCGAGCAATTCCCATCGATTAATTATATGCACAGAAAATTATGCCACTCAGACCTTTTCATGTGCCAATAATAAAAGGTCCCCCATGATGAAACAACACTGAACCATCAAATTTATTTCTGCTGTATTTTCAACATTTGTACTTCCTCTTTCAACCTTTAAATGCATCCTCTTAATAAATGTTAAATTAATGATTCAACCAACCTGGTGACTGGTTTAACTTGAGTGAGGTTCGAGTTTTTCCACCACACTGTTGTTGACCATCGGATATTTTTGGAGAGAGTGAGGGTGAGTAGCTTTTTCAATAAGCCCATCATCCCCCAAGATTTGATGCAAATTGTTACAACTTAATCATATTTAGGCAATGATTGCAGCGACATGAAGATCGACTTAAGGGCCATGCATAAAGGAAGGTATATAATCTGATTGCCATGTTTAAATGTTATCCAGAATGTCATGAGACTTCTTTCCAAGAGATGGATTATGGTTAAAGCTTTAAACAGTCATTCAGAGGAAAAGACATTCGTTTTGCCGGCTCAAATACAATTCACCTGGTTTGGCTTTGCCATCGGAGCACTTTGCTCATGGTCCTAGGATCCCAGGTTCAAGGCACATGTACCATGTACATGTAATTCATATAAAGTACATCGATTTGTTTACTAATGTGCTTAAATTAGATCACTGAAGAACAAGTGTTTTATTGAATGCACAAAAAAAAAAAATTCAAGAAGTGTTAGACATCCGAGAAGCAAATCTTGGTGGCATTTATAATTTTCTTTGGTGCAGCCTTCTTAAAGTTCTTAAAGACTTCTTAAAGCCTTCTTTAAAAGTTCGATTTTAAAATTTTTGAAATGCAAACTTAACTTTCGGTAACTTATTGCAGCAAGTATAGTAACTTATTGCCACAATGTGAATTATCAACATTTGACAGAGCACAAAGTTTGAGCATAAACTTGCACAACAATTACACTTGAGTTTGCAATTATACAATGAAGCAAAGTAGTGATCACAAAGAAAATGCTCAAACATTTCCCACAAGACAAACAAAAGCAAGCTTAAATAAATTTATGATTTCTCTTTTATAACCATGGTGATCCAAAGTCATGGACCTGAAGATGTACGGTCACTAAGTGGATGAAACGGCGATGTAGTCCCCTGACAAGCCCCAACAAGGACGAAAAAAAAACAGGTCCATAGCTTCGCTTTTCATCTGCTTGGTGACAGCTTTTGACATGACATTCGTGTACTGTTAGAGGCCCTAATGGGTTTGCAGTCATGACATCGTGATGACATCATCATGGCGTTGATCCAAGTTCGGAGCAGTTCAATAATCCCATTTGTCCATCTCTCGACTGCTTAATAACAATGGCGATGCTTCCTGGTTCTGATTTGTGGGCGAAATACAATGTACCCATGTGGCACTTGTGGGTTCCAAATACAATCTGGCCACACTAATCACAGTTAGTGGTGCATCATTAGCCAATGTAATATATAAAAGACGAAAGCCTGTTTATTTGTTTGTTTATGCATTCGGACGCTGTAGGAAGCAGTGCAACCAAACATTACATGGCCTCCTCTTTCATCAAGAGGAAAGTCGAGGGCTATGTTTGGATAAAAAAAAAAAATTGACCTCACATCAAACGAGAAAATTGGCCTTCAGGCCTCGATCGGGCTTTCTGCTTATACACTACCTGGAAGGGAGGGTGGAACGGAATGAAAGGAGGGAAAGAGGGGACTGGAGAGGGGAGTGGAGGGGGGAACAGGAGGGGATAACGGGGAGGGGGATGGGAGGGGAGGAGAGGAGAGGAGAGGAGAGAAGGATAGGAGCCCGCTTGGAGTTTGCAAAAAAGCACCTAAAGGAATCTCAGACTGTGAGAAACAAGATTCTGTGGGCTTTCATGCGTCTTTCACTGAAGAGAAGCTTCCGTCTGGCCACTCTGCCATAAAGCCCAGATCGGTGGAGTGTTGCAGTGATGGTTGTCCTTCTGAAAGTTTCTCCCATCTTACCACTTGCCATCACCTTCGCCTTTCCTATATTCACCTTCAGACCTTTCGTCTCCATACATTCCTTCCACTTGTTCATCTTTTCCTTCAGTCCATCCATACTTTCCACAATCAACACCAGATCATCTGCATACAACAACTCCCAATGTAAATCCTCCTTTACGTTCTGAGCCAGCACCTCCATCACAGCTACAAATAGTAGTGGACTTAGTACCTACTTGGCTAACACCCGCTCTAGCAGGGAAAATGGCCTCAAAACGATCATTCATTCATTCATTAGTACCGACCCCTGATGCACTCCCACCTTCACCTCAAACTCACCACTGTTGCCGTCCTTCGTCCTTACAGCTGTGCGCGCTCTTTTGTACATTGCAATCACTACTCTGATCAACCATTCCTCCACTCCTAACTTCCTCAATGCCCATGTCAATACTTCGCGTGGAACCCTATCGAATGCTTTCTCCGGATCAACAAACCCAAGAAACAACTTCTTCCTCTTCTCCATGTACTTCTCCTGCAACTGCCTCACAATAAAGAGCGCGTCTGTTGTTCCTCTTCCTGGCATAAATCCAAACTACATTTCGTCGATCTTCACCTTCTTCCTTATCCTCCTCTCCAACACCCTTTCCAATACCTTCATTCCATGCTCCAATAACTTTATCGCTCGGTACGAGACACACTCCAGAGGGTCACCTTTCCCCTTGTATAGAGGGATGAGGGTACTCAGTTCCCAAACCACTGGAATGCGGCCTTCTTTCACCACCAGATTACAGATCTCTGTCATTTTCTTCACACCCCAACTTCCTGCTGCCTTCAACATATCTCCCACAACTCCCGTCGGCCCTCCCGCTTTTCTACACTTCATTGCTTTTATCGCTTCCTCAACTTACTTCTCAGTTATCTTCTCTGCCGGTCCTAAAACTGGGTTACTCTCTATGTTGCCATCCCATTCATTCTCTGTATTCAACAGCATTTCCATAAATCTTTTCCATCTTCCTTTAATTCCATCTGGGTCCACAACGATTTGTCCCACTTCATCCTTCAAGCAACTCACCCCCATCACATCACACCTCTCTTTCGCTGTATGCTTTGCAATCCTGAATACCGCTCTCTGACCCTCTTCCGAATCCAAGCGTTCTCCGAACATTTTCCTACATGCCTCCTGCGCCTTTGCTACCTCTTTCTTTGCAGCCTTCTTGGCTGCCTTATAACTTTCATGCTCTGCTTTTTCTGCTCCCGTACCCTTCGCCTTCTGCCACTCCTTGAACTTCTTCCTCTTCTCGTCAATCCTCTTTCCAACTTCCTCATCCCACCACCATGTTTCCGAGTCCCTCGGCGGTCCTTTTGTCCATCCACATACCTCACCAACGGCTCCCAACAGACTATCTTTCATTGACATCCAACCACGTTCAAGCTCAACCACATCATCCTCTACCCTACTCAGCCTCTTTTTTAATGCCCCCCTTACTGTCACCTATTTCAACCTCCACACCTTCATTCTCGGTTGGTACTTCACCCGCCGAGCTCTCCTCGCACCTTTAACCCTTATGTCGCAGACAACCAAGTGGTGCTGTGAAAGAGCCTCCTCCCCCGGGATCACCTTTGTGTTCCGGAGGTGCCCCCTATCTCGCCTATGCACCATCAGGTAGTCAACGGTTGTCGTCGACCCACCTGACGTGTATGTAACAAGCTTATTATCCTCTTTCTGGAACTGAGTATTACAAATCAACAAATCAGCTCCATCAGCAAACTCCAAAATCCTTTCACCTTCTTCATTTCTCACACCATATCCGTAACCCCCATGAACTCCCTCAAAACCATCCATACTCCTTCCCACATGTCCATTTAGGTCTCCTCCTACCACAACAACTTCCACATCTTTCACGTTTTCCATCAGCTTCTCCATCGCACACCAGAACTTGTCCTTCTCTTCATCGCTCCGACCAACCTGCAGAGCATATCCCGAGATGACGTTTGTATGTGCATGTGTATGTATATGTATGTATGCATGTATGTATGTATGTATTCATGTATGTATATGTATGTGTAGGTGTGTGTATGTGTGTGTGTGTGTGTGTATGTGTGTGTATGTGTGTGTGTGTGTGTGTGTGTGTGTGTGTGTGTGTGTGTGTATATGTGTGTGCATGTATATGTGTGTGTGTGTGTGTGTGTATATGTGTGTGTGTGTATATATGTGTGTGTGTTTATATGTGTGTGTGTTTATGTGTGTGTGTTTATGTGTGTGTGTTTATGTGTGTGTGTGTGTGCATGTGTGTGTGTGCATGTGTGTGTGCATGTGTGTGTGTGCATGTGTGTGTGCATGTGTGTGTGTGCATGTGTGTGTGTGCATGTGTGTGTATGTATATATTGTTAATGTCCAGCTTCCTTCTTGTAACTGCAGTGCAGTAATTGGTCTTTATTTTGATTACGAATATATGGCTGGAGCTAATCGCGCGAGCACGAGTGATGCACTGAGCGATGAGGGTACGAGCAACACCAGTTCATTCACAACCAGCAGAGGATGGTTTCACCGCTGCAAGAAGCCGTACGGTCTCAAAAATGTATAGCTCAGGGGAACGTGCCTCCGCGGACCACTACGCAGCCAAAAGGCTCCCTGCTCTACTCATGAGCCTGATCGACGAGAAAGGATACCTCCCAGAGCAGGTCTTTAATGCCTATGAGACCAGCCTCTTCTGGTAGTGTAGCAGCATAGCAAACCTGTTGTGCATTTTGTGATACAAGCACCAAATTTGGTACACTAGTAGACTATCATATTGTTGCGAATATGGAATTTGGCCTCCATATCCGCTTGTAAATATTCCCCTATTTCCCCAATACTCCCCAACTATCCCCAATCCCCCATTCCCTCGTCCCATTGTCTGTAAACAACACTCTGTAGAACCGACCTTCCCCTTTTTCCCCCATTAAATGTCGTGCCCAGGTCCACCGCATCTCACGTAGACAACTTTCGGACATCTTGCTAGTTATTCTTAGTCTATGTCAGTTAAGGACTCGTTTCCATTAATTCTGACTCTTCGTTGCACCAGAATGTGATTATATGGCACCAGTAGTGAGTTTAGGACCTTCCCATACCTCCTCCCATCTTCCCCATGAAACAACAACAACAACTACAACAACGGCGCACGGGGGGAGTGTGCGTCCTCACACCGGCTCGGTTAGCCGCCATGACCATGCGCTCCGACGGGGTTACCACGAAGGGGCTCCTTGTCAGCCCCTCGTCAAGGGTGGAGCCGGTAACCCCCCCGCACGCACCCAATGAGAAGCAACGTGCCGATTCCATCTGGGGCGGAGCTAACGAGCCGAGGGCGTGTCACTCCCCGCCGGATATACGCGGCGACTTACCGGATGTGAGGTCAGATGCGCCTGAACTACGGAGAGCAGAGGAAGCCACCGCCACCCCCAGCGCGACGATACCTCCCCGCATCTTTGGACCGGACCGAACCGGGTCGATTCTGCCCTGAGCCCAGGTGCACCTGGAGCCATCGATCCTGCCTTTCCTTGCCATCAATCCCCGTGTGAGTCAGTTTTGTCCCGTTTATCTGTCGTCTGTTGGGGTTAATATAAGAGTGTGTCTAAGTGCTTGTCTTTCTATGCTGTCCCTCTTGTAGTTGTAATCTAACCTTCCGAACGAATATAACCTCCTCCTGAGGTCTTGAGAACTGAACCCTTGGTGTCGTGTCATTTGAATCCAGCCGTTGTGTCCTTTTCCTTCATTGATCTAGCGTAGCGCGACTAGTCAACGTTCGAGCATAATCGGGTAAACTGTGCAGACGTGGTCATACCAAACCGCTCGGTAAACTAACATCCACCACCGCGTCGGTAACAATTGGTGTCGAGGAGTGGAATTCGGACCCGGGACTAAATTTGTTAGGCCCAAACTTTGGGAGGTAGAATCGATCCGGAGCGCGTTTACTGCGCTCGATGAAATTATAACGGCGAAATTTGATTTTGTTATACGGAAATAAAAACCCGAATTTTGAAAGTCGCGCTATGGCAGACCAAGTCGGCTGGGGTCCGGTAGTGGAGAGTGAGGCAGGGTCGGTCCAGGACCAAATTGAGGGACGTGAGGAGAGCGAAGCAGCGAGGGTAGCAGACGCACAAAATGGCGCCTCGCTGGTCACCGCGCCCGCGACCGTGGCAGCGCCCCTGGTGGATTCGAACCTTTTCCTCCTGCAAATGAGGGCCCTTATGGAACAAATGGTGGGAATGAGGGCTGATAGTGAGCGGTTGGGAAACCAAATGGGGGTAATGGGAAACGAAATGGGGGTAATGAGGGACGAAGCGAGGGGTACCGGAGAGGGGTTAGACAATAATTTTAAGGGTTTAGACAAGAAATTTGGGAAGTTAGACGACAAATTTGAGGGGTTAGACAACGGAATAAAAGAGGTGAAAAAGGGGTTAATGGGGGTAGAAAACAGAATGGCCGCTCAAGAGAATCAAATGGAAGGGATGCAAAAGGGGTTAGAGGGGGTAGAAAATAGAATGGCTGCCCAGGAGAATCAGATAGAGGGAGTGAAAAATGGGTTAGAGGGGTTAGAAAACAGGATGGAAGGCAAATTGAGGGACATGAGGGACCAAGCGGAAAGGGAAGTTAACCAAATGGGGCAGCAGATAGAGGGGGTCAGAATGGGGGTAGAAACCAAACTGGATGCTCACAGGGAGGAAATGGAGCAGATGAGGGTGGCATCTGGGCAGGAGATGCAAGTGATGGGAGAGGAGATCAGAAGAGGAGTGAGTGAGGAGGTCGGAGGAGTGCGCGAGGAGGTGAGGCACTGTAAGGAGCACATGGAGAAGGAGGTGAGAAAGGGGACTGTAAAGTTACAAGGGGGCATAGAGGACCTGACGCTGGGAGTAGAACAACTGACGGAGGGACAAAAAGAAGTAACGGAGCAGGTTCAAAGGAACACTGCGGTATTAGGAGGATTAAAAGCGACACAGAAAGAACTAAAAGATGACTTGGTAGCGACGAAGAGGGAATGTCAGATGGTACGTGAGGGACTGACAACGAGGCTGGACGAGGTGATAGAGGGAATGGAGACGAAGGACCGGCAGGTGAGGACGCACATGGAAACGGTCAAGGTAGCCTTGGAGGACGAGCTTGAGGAGACGTACCGGGGAATAAAAGAGGTGAAGCAGAAACTAGAAGAAGTGGAAGAAGGGATGAGCGAAATTAAGAAGCGACGGAGAGGGGATAAGAAAGAGATAAAAGAGGAGATAAAAGAATTGGTCCAAAGTCTGTGTTTGGATCGTGATGATGTGCTCATTAACCGGATGAGGGATTCGCAGGTGATGGAGGAGAAGCGAAGAGGAAGAGGACCCGGTGTAAGTGGTGACCAATATGGTCGTGCGTATGATGCGCCAGGGGATTTAAGAAGCTTGGGGGTCGAGATGGACCCGGGTGTTCGTGAGAGGCCATTGGTGAAGTGTGCGACAGGTCTGGTGTGCGAAAAAGGAGGTGTGCGAGAAAGTCCGACTCTGGGGTGTGTGAGGAAAAAGTGCGTGCCAAGGAGTGAGGGTGCTGGCGAGAGTGAGTCGGTCGTAGCGCGTGTGCGAGGGAGCACATGGAAGCGCGGTGTGGTAAGTGTTACAGAGGGGGTGACGGGAGAGTGTGCGCGAGAAAGGTGTGTGATGGACGGGTGCATGGGGAAAGAGTGCGCTGTCAAAGGCAAGGAAGAATGCACACCTGTGGTGAGTGTTACAGAGGGTGTAACGGGAGAGTGTGCGCGAGAAAGGTGTGTAACGGACAGGTGCATGAGGAAAGAGTGCGCTGTCAAGAGTAAGGGTGAGTGCGCTGTCAAGAATGGAGGTGAGAGTAGTGAGAGTGACAAGGAGAGTGAGTTGGTTGTGACAGGTGAGCGAGGATGTACACCTGGGATGGAAGGATGCACACCTGGAATGGTAGAGCGTGAGTGGGAATGCACGCTGGAGTTGGTGGTGAGGCACGTGGTTGGGTGTGCGAATGAGAGCACACCTGTGATTGTCACAGAGGAGGTGACCGAGGAGGGGGCGCGAAGAGGTGTGTTAGTGAGATGTGCGACCAATGAATGTGTGCCAAAGTGTTCGGTGGCCAGGTGTGTGACCAAGGCTGTGAGTGGAATGGGTGTACCTGGGTGTGTAAGGAAAGGTACGAGGAGCATGGGCACGGCTGGATGTGTGAGCAAGGAACGGGCTGCGGGGTGTAAGCGTCCAGGTGAAGCATCGACGGTAACCGGTTTAGAGGTTAGGTCGACTTTTAGCCGAATCGGGCCCTCGGTGCGTGCTGGGCCTCGCTTTGAACGGCCGCGTCCGTGCTCCACTAGGCGGAGCGGGCAGCCCGATAGAAAGGGTCGTCATGGCGACCACTTTTTGTTGAGGCAGTCCGGCAGGTCGAGATCGGGACATTGGATGGCTCCACGCCGAGATGGTGCGTGGGATCTCGGCCCGGGTAAGCCCCCGTCCCTGCACCGAGTGCCGGACGCATCCAGCCGCTGGCACAGAACAACCCGCATCCATGGCTTGGCTTTACGAAGCCGGGCTTTGGACAGGGATTGGCGCACTGAGAGGCATTAGTGAGTAGACTGGGTGATGAGGATAGTGTTTTGGCCCCAAAATTAGAGAAAAACAAAATTTGATGATTGGCAAGGGATTGGCAGTAGTGATTGGCAGATGATGGGTAGTGATTGGCAAATTTTTGATTTGTTGAAATTTGATGTGCAAAATTGGTAGTGAGCGATGGGCCCGGTGGGTAAGGGGCGCATCCCTGCCACCCTTCCCATGGTGGGGGCAAAGGAGCAATAGTTTATGGGGTGTATGGCAGTGAAAACTAGCCCGGGTGGGTTAGGTTATATTGATAGGGCCCTAGAAGATGACATTAGGTGACGTTAAGTTTAGTTAGTGACTGATACCTGTAGTGGGGACGCAGGTAGATTAGTATGGATGATAATGACGAGGGAGCGCAATAGTTTAAAGGGACGACTGGGAAGCGCAAGTTTCAGAAGGGAGTAGTTAGCTGAGATGATGCTGTGTGTGTGAAAATTGAACAGGTGAGGATTGAACAGGTGTGATCGAACAGGTGTGATTGCACAGGTGTGCAACTGGACAGGTGTGTGGAGCAGTGTGTGAGTAGTGAGTGTGTGGATCAGCACGAAGGCGCTTGGGGAGAGAAGGGTGCAGGTGGCACCAGGAGTGAGAGCACAGGTGTGCAAGTACAGGTGTGTGGAGAGAGTTGGAGTAAGTGGTACGGAGTGGTGTGCATGGTGCGAAGGTGTGGATGGGGGAAGAGTGGACCCCTTTCACGAGTACCCGGGGCGGGTAGTGTAAGTGTTAAGTAGAGGGTACAGGTAAATTGTGGTTGGATATTGGCATTTGTGGTGCGGTTGCAGAATGGTATTGTGGATGGGTGCATTAGTGTTGTGGAAATGGCTGGGCGTGTAGCCTGTTAGTGTGTGTAGTTGGTTTGGGCACTCCACCACTGTGAGGATGTCGGCCAGGTGAGGCCGCAGGTGGGCTCTGGGAGCCGGTAGAGTTGTGGATGGGGCCCGAGGATCCGGAGGACGGACCCGGGTAGCCCAGTGCCAGAGAGGGCACCGAGTGGGGAGAGCGCCAGAGGGCCTTCCCCGGGTAGTTAGGTTAGGGTAAGGAGCAGGTAAGCTCGGAGGCAACTGCAGTGGTGGAGGTGTGCAGGTGGGTAGACCCGCTGGGAGAGGTACACGCCGCAGCCCAGAAATTGTGCGAGGGCACCGGGAGATGAATCGGGGGGAGTGAGACCCCAAATTGAAAAGCACCACAGTTTGGCCAATGGGAATTGGTTTTTAGAACCCATAGTGTAAGAGGGCCAATGGTTTGGCCGGAGAAAGACCCCGGGTAGTGTAAAGTTGTTAAAGTCATTTAGGGAAATAGGATTGATGAACCTGTCGCACCATACGCAGCCACTTACCTGTGGTGATGATGATGACTCCACACCTGTGTTTTCTTTGTTTTGTTGCAGGAAATGAGATTGCTGTGGATTTGTGAGACGCATCACGACGTGGATGAGACATTGGGGTGATTCCATCTCTCCCTCCCTAGGAGGGACTGATGATGAATTGGTGATGGCAAATTATGATGTTGAGTTGGAGATGGCAAATTTTGATGAGAGTTGAAAATGGCAAATTTGATTGGTTAGGAGGGAGAGAAGACGAATTTGGTATATGGGAGGAACGGGGAAGACAGTAGGGATGTTTGTTGATTTGTAAAGTAGATGTTTATGGGTAGTGTTGTGTTTTGTGGATACAGTAAGGGGTAAGGGAGGGGCCATGTAGGTTACCTGGTGGGGGGGGGGGGCGTACGATAGGAACGTACCTGTCTCACCTGGTTCCCATGTGCCCCCAGTGTGCATCATCTTACATTGCGTGCACTTTTGCGCCCTTACCACCTTACTCACTTGTCTGCTTCTTTTGTCTCCCACCTCCGAGGATCTGGCTTTGGGGTAGAGAGAGAGGAGAGAGAGGTGCTGGCTACGCAGTTGTGGGCCTGCACTTTCGCTGCTTGCTGCCTGGATCGATACACCATATGGACCGCAATGTTTGTGGCCACCCACAATGGACCGCAGTTCTTTTGCGGCCAAGCACCACCCGTGGAAGGACCTATGGGTCAACGTGGCACCTATGCCAAACAGGTGAACCACTCTTAGTTGGCCCCTGACGGCCACAATACAGAAATGGACGCGGTTGGTGCCTTTCTTGATTTTTTAAAGAAGTAAGAAGGCCAAGTGCACCACACGAAGGCAAGACCAGCGGCAGAACATCGGCCAGCTGCGACACCACCGGTGATTTATAGACACTTTATTGGTGCACCGGATGGTGCTGACTGTACATGATGGGGTGGTGCTTTTCGTGCTGGGAAAGGGTGCTCTGCACGTTATTAAAGGCCGTAGGCCACAGAGCACTCGTGGGTTGGTGTATCGATGCTGGCATGCGTGCGCTCTCTATGCATAACATCTGCATGTGTCCCTCCAAAAACAGGTCCTGGATCGTAGTGTAAATATCAGCGTAGTCTTGTAAATAATGCTCCCTACCGGCTGTATGTTTAGTTTGCGAATTCTTTCCGCAATTCGGTTATCCTGTGGGTGTGTTTCTGTGAGGAGAAGGGTGCAACGTCGCAGGGGGACATATTTACTCATTTGTGAATATCTGTAAAACTGTCGCACTCAGGGTAGAGTTAATAGTAGAGGGAACTACATCTGAGTGCCACACTAAAATAGGTAAAAATTTATCGGGTCGGGACGCCCCGAGGGTAGAGAAGGGTGCAATGTTGCGAATATGGAATTTGGCCTCCATATCCGCTTGTAAATATTCCCCTATTTCCCCAATACTCCCCAACTATCCCCAATCCCCCATTCCCTAGTCCCATTGTCTGTAAACAACACTCTGTAGAACCGACCTTCCCCTTTTTCCCCCATTAAATGTCGTGCCCAGGTCCACCGCATCTCACGTAGACAACTTTCGGACATCTTGCTAGTTATTCTTAGTCTATGTCAGTTAAGGACTCGTTTCCATTAATTCTGACTCTTCGTTGCACCAGAATGTGATTATATGGCACCAGTAGTGAGTTTAGGACCTTCCCATACCTCCTCCCATCTTCCCCATGAAACAACAACAACAACTACAACAACGGCGCGCGGGGGGAGTGTGCGTCCTCACACCGGCTCGGTTAGCCGCCATGACCATGCGCTCCGACGGGGTTACCACGAAGGGGCTCCTTGTCAGCCCCTCGTCAAGGGTGGAGCCGGTAACCCCCCCGCACGCACCCAATGAGAAGCAACGTGCCGATTCCATCTGGGGCGGAGCTAACGAGCCGAGGGCGTGTCACTCCCCGCCGGATATACGCGGCGACTTACCGGATGTGAGGTCAGATGCGCCTGAACTACGGAGAGCAGAGGAAGCCACCGCCACCCCCAGCGCGACGATACCTCCCCGCATCTTTGGACCGGACCGAACCGGGTCGATTCTGCCCTGAGCCCAGGTGCACCTGGAGCCATCGATCCTGCCTTTCCTTGCCATCAATCCCCGTGTGAGTCAGTTTTGTCCCGTTTATCTGTCGTCTGTTGGGGTTAATATAAGAGTGTGTCTAAGTGCTTGTCTTTCTATGCTGTCCCTCTTGTAGTTGTAATCTAACCTTCCGAACGAATATAACCTCCTCCGGAGGTCTTGAGAACTGAACCCTTGGTGTCGTGTCATTTGAATCCAGCCGTTGTGTCCTTTTCCTTCATTGATCTAGCGTAGCGCGACTAGTCAACGTTCGAGCATAATCGGGTAAACTGTGCAGACGTGGTCATACCAAACCGCTCGGTAAACTAACATCCACCACCGCGTCGGTAACAATATTATGAAAAGATCTGGATATTGGGCCATCTCAGATTCAGAGATTTGATTTTTGCAAGATTTCGATTCGATTGGGATCGAAGAGAACACCTTCTTCGTCTTCTGTACAGTGAAGTTGCCAGCCCTGAATTCTCTGGCTACATCTGGGTGCTTCATTGGGAGTGCAACCGTGTCCCTCAGGTGAACAGGGACCCACCTGGCATAGTGTGTGTGGTCTAAGGCATGGAACCATGGGACCAGTTCCGTCAGGGCATCGAGGTACGTCGTGAATGAAGCCTGCCGCAGAGAACGCACGTAGACCAGTACGTAGACCAGTTGCCCAGTACTGAAAGTTGGGAATGTCTTCTCCTCTCTGGTGACACCAGTCTTCGAACTCAGGCAGGTCTTCTGCATCATCAGCATATGTCATACAGTGGCGTTCATACGCACGGTGTTGCAGGATGTGCAGTGCCGCTGCAGTGATTTGATGAGCTCTTCTTGTGCGGGTGACGTGGGCAGCTCGTAGGAAGGAGTCGGCCGTCCCTGGCGTTGCAATCTCAGCTTGCAAAATCTGCAAATCTTGCAAAAATCAAATCTCTGAATCTGAGATGGCCCAATATCCAGATCTTTTCATAATATGATAGTCTACTAGTGTGCCAAATTTGGTGCTTGTATCACAAAATGCACAATTCTTTTGAATATTTGGGCTAAGCCGCCCCACTATGGGAAAAGATGCCCACAATAACTTTCATCTCGAAGCGCGAGGGGATAGCACCGGGATTCAAACTCGCCATGGATCGGATACCTCTTCTCTGCACAAACGCAAAAGGGGAGTGTATGATGACAACCATGATGTTGTACAGTTCCCTGAACCCACGTGCTCTCAAGGGCAAGAACAAACACACGCTGCCTGTGTTTTGAAGGTTCAATAGGAAAGCATGGGTGTAAAGCGCGGCGTTACGCGCGCTGCTTGCGAGCAAGGAGGAAGCGGACAAGCGGTAACTTATAAGCGTCTTTATTTCAGGAGCTCACTGTAACACTCGCGCGCTCCGGGCTGCGCGCCCAGTGTATATCATGAGGCCACGCCTACCCCTCGGGCGTGGCCACCGCCCACTTGGTGCGCGGAATGATGTCACCACGCCAGTGGGCTTTTGTGTCCGCCACACGCGCCCCCCCAGAATTCCCGCGCACCTGGAGGGCCAGTTTGCGGGGCAGACGAATGACCTGGCCGAAGCGCCCCCTGGCGATCGGCGGCGTCCGGGATGCAGGGATGCCAGGTGGGATGCCCCTGGCTGCACCTGGGATGGGTGCAGGACCGGGGGGTGGCGTGGCGGCGGGGCTGGGCGGTGCCGGGGGTCCGCCCGCAGGGGGGCGGCCCCGACGTGGGGGTCGGGCCACTGGCGGTGGATGGTCCACGTCGAGGTGGGCCGGCTTGAGGCGGTCTACCGAAACGCGGTCAGGAGTACCGCCGATGTCCAGGGTGAAGTGCTTCGCCCCGGTCTCCAGCACGCGGAAAGGCCCGTCATACGGGGGCCGCAGTGGTGTCCGGTGGGCATCGTGGCGGACGAAGACGTACTCCGCCGTGCGAAGCTCCGGGGCGACGTGCGTCGGTGGGTGCCCGTGGCATGCCGTTGGCACCGGGGCGAACCTCTGGGCGGTCTCTTGCAGAGCGGAGCGCTGCTGTGCCGCGGACCATGGTGCCGTGGAGTCGGGGAGGAACTCGCCCGGCACCCGCAGCGGTTGCCCGAAGACCAACTCCGCCGCGGATGCGCGCAGGTCCTCCTTGGGCGCCGTCCGGAGGCCCAGCAGGACCCAGGGGAGCCTGTCGACCCAGCCGCCGTCGCGGAGGGTGGCCCGGAGCGCGGCCTTCAATGAGCGGTGAAATCGCTCACACAGGCCGTTAGCCTGGGGGTGGTAGGCCGTGGTTCGGTGCAGCCGGACCCCGAGCCCCTGCGCGACCGCTCCCCAGAGCTCCGAGGTGAACTGGGGGCCGCGGTCGGACGAGATGTCTGAGGGGGCGCCGAACCGGGCGACCCAGGTGGCGATGAAAGCCTGCGCGACATCGGCCGCCGTTGTCGACGCCAAGGGCACGGCCTCCGGCCACCGGGTGGTGCGGTCCACCATGGTGAGGACGTAGGTGAAACCCCGCGAGGGGGGCAGAGGTCCCACCAGGTCCACGTGGACGTGGTCAAACCGGCGTTCCGGCACCGTGAACGGGGCCAATGGGGCCTGGGTGTGCCGGTGCACCTTGGCGCGCTGGCACGCGAGGCACGTCCTGGCCCAGCCGCGGACGGCCTTCCGGAGGCCATGCCAGACGAACTTGTCGGCGATCAGCCTTTGGGAGGCCCTCGCGCCCGGGTGGGACAGGCCGTGGATGGCGTCAAACACCTGGCGCTGCCAGCCCGCGGGCACGATGGGGCGAGGACGCCCGAGGGAGACGTCGCACAAGAGGGCCGCGCCCACGCCGTCGAACGTCACCTCGGTGACGCGGAGGCCCGTAACGGCGGTCCGCAAGGCCTGGACGTCGGGGTCAGCGGCCTGGTCCGCTGCCATCCGGGCATAGTCGATGCCGAGGTGGACTGCGTGGGCGACGGCCCGGGAAAGGCAATCCGCCACAGGGTTGTCCTTCCCCGCGACGTGCTGGATGTCCGTCGTGTACTCGGACACGGCCGAGAGGTGACGCTGCTGCCGGGCCGACCACGGCTCGGTGACCTTGCCCATCGCGAAGATCAGTGGCTTGTGGTCGACGAAGGCAGTGAACGCACGGCCCTCGAGCAGATGGCGGAAGTGCCTGACCGCCAAGTGAAGCCCGAGCAACTCGCGGTCGAAGGTACTGTAACGGCGTTCGGGCGGGCGAAGCTGCCGGCTAAAGAACGCCAGCGGTTGCCAATCTCCACGCACCCATTGCTCGTGCACCGCGCCCACCGCGTAGTCTGAGGCATCGGTGGTGAGGGCGATCGGTGCATCGGGCGCCGGGTGCGCGAGCATGGTGGCGTTAGCCAAGGCGAGCTTCGCGCCCGTGAACGCCGTGTCCATCTGCTCGGTCCAGGTAACGTCGCCTTTGCCCGGCTTACCTCGGAGAGCTTCGTGCAGGGGGCGCAGGAGCTGGGCGATACGGGGCAGGAACCGATGGTAAAAGTTCACCATGCCCAGGAACTCCTGCAGCCCTCTGATCGTGCGGGGGCGCGGAAACCCCTTCACCGCCTCCACCTTGGCCGGCAGGGGGACGGCTCCGTGCCTGGTGACACGGTGCCCCAGAAAATCGATTATGGTGGCGCCGAACCAGCACATTGCGGGGTTCACAATCAGGCCATGCTGGCCCAGGCGTTCGAAGAGCGTGCGGAGGTGGCGTAGGTGCTCTTCGCGGGACGCGCTGGCGACGAGGATATCGTCCAGGTAGACGTAAACAAAATCCAAGTCACGCAGGACGCTGTCCATCAGTCGCTGGAACGCCTGAGCCGCATTCTTCAGACCGAAGGGCATGCGCAGGAACTCGAAGAGTCCGAATGGCGTGATGACCGCCGTCTTCGGGACGTCCTCCGGCCTGACGGGGACTTGATGGTAGCCGCCATCAAGGCGTGAGGTATGAGGTCCACCTTCGAGAAGAAGGACATGCCCGCCAAACGGGCGGAAAAGTCCTGAATGTGGGGGACGGGGTAGCGGTCGGGAGTCGTGGCGTCATTGAGACGGCGATAGTCCCCGCACGGTCGCCATCCCCCGCCGGGCTTCGGCACGATGTGCAGCGGCGACGCCCAAGCGCTCTCTGAGCGCCGAACGATGCCGAGTCGCTCCAGGGTAGCGAACCCCGCTTTTGCCACCGCCAGCTTCGTCGGCTCGAGGCGGCGTGCCCGGGCGTAGACCGGTGGCCCGACGGTGGGGATGTGATGGGCCACCCCGTGCTTGACGGCCCCCGCCGAGAAGGTGGGCCGCGTGAGGGCCGGGAAGCCGGCGAGGAGGCGGGTGAATGCGTCCGCTGCCGGAAGCGTACAGACCAACGTGGCCGGAACCGAACCGTTTGGCAAGCCGCTTGGCAAGCCGCTCGTTGAGCTTGGCAACGCACAAGCGAGCGAGCTGAACGTCTCGGCCTGGACAAGACGTCTGCGCTTGACGTCGACCAGGAGCCCATTAGCGCACAGGAAGTCCGCGCCAAGCAGTGCCATGGGCACGTCGGCGGTGACGAACGTCCATCGGAAAACCTGCCCTCCGAACAGCAGAGAGAGGCAGCGTTTTCCGTACGTACGGATGGGCGTCCCGTTCGCGGCAAGCAGCGCGGGGCCCCCACCCGCTGCGTGCTTGTCTGACGTGCCGGCGGGAACGACACTCACCTGCGCTCCCGTGTCGCACAGGTAACGGCGCCCGGAGAAGGTGTCCGTTATGAACAGCAGGCTGCTCGAACGGCCGGCGCTCATCGCCACTATTGAGCGCCGGCCCAGGAGTTTCAAGACCTTTTGAAGGAGCATGGCGGATGACACTGCCGAGCTTCGTGGCCAAACTTGGCGTGGAACCAGCACCAGGTGGTGGAGCTGGAGGAGCGCGGCTGGCTCCGCCAGGCCGGTGGAGTTGGCGGGTTTCCCCGCGGTGGCGGTTTTCGCCGCGGCGGTGGGCGGGGCGTGGCGGCGGTCACGAGGTGCGTATCAGCATGCTGCGTATGCTGTATAAGCTGATGCTGTGGATCAGCAGCATCAGCAGCAGCATCAGCAGCATCAGCCACGAGGGCCGTGACGGCCACGCCGACTCTCGCCCGCGTGTCCGAAGCGGCGAAGTACTTGTCCGCCTCGGCTGCCAATGCTCGGGGTTCCGTTAGCCCGGTCCCGGCCAACGCGAGGCGAACCTGCGCTGGAAGTTGGCGACGGAAAAGCGCCCGGAATAGAGAACCGGGGGCTTCGTCGCCCAACAGTGACAGCATATGGTCCATTTGGACCGACGGGCGCGTGTCACCGAGCTCGGGGAGATCCAGGAGGCGTTCGGCCCGTGTGTCGTCCGTGAGGCCGAACGTGGCTAGGAGTAGCCGCTTGAGTGCCTCGTACTTGTGGCCTTACGGTGGGTGGCGAAGGACGGACACAACTCGAGCGGCCGTGCCGGGCCCGAGGGAGGCGACGACGTGGCAATAGCGCGTGTCATCGCCGGTGAGGCGCCGAAGCTGAAATTGGGCTTCGGCCTGGACGAACCAGACTTCGGCCTGAGCCTCCCAAAATTCGGGAAGTTTGATGAAGTTGGCCATGGCAATGGCGTCGTGTGTGGAAGGATCGCTCCGGCAGATCCAACGTCAAGGGGGTCACCAGTAAAGCGCGGCGTTACGCGCGCTGCTTGCGAGCAAGGAGGAAGCGGACAAGCGGTAACTTATAAGCGTCTTTATTTCAGGAGCTCACTGTAACACTGGCGCGCTCCGGGCTGTGCGCCCGGTGTATATCATGAGGCCACGCCTACCCCTCGGGCGTGGCCACCGCCCACTTGGTGCGCGGAATGATGTCACCACGCCAGTGGGCTTTTGTGTCCGCCACAGGTGATTGGTTTCATAATTGTTTTGTCCCTTAGGTGGAGAGGTATCTGGCGGCACAAAACTTTTGTTCAAGGTTCTCTTGCTGGTAGACAAAGCTCCTGGCTGCCCCACAGACCTGGACGTGGCTCACCCGAACGATGAGGTGATCTTCCTGCCACCCAACACCACCTCCCTAATCCAGCTACTCGACCCAGGTGTAATCTCCACATTTAAAACATATTACACCGCCGCACCTTTCACCGCATTTTGGATGCAACGGAGTACGACCTAGGGCTCACCGTCAGACAGTGTTGGAAAGAGTTCAATATTGCCTACTGCATCCTAACCATCAAGGCGTCAATGGATGAAGTGAGCCTCCACCATCAACGGGTGCTGGCACAACCTGTGGCAACAGGCAGTTAAAAAACAACACGGAGGAGCGGCATGAAATTGTCGGGTTGGCACGGCAGGTGGGAGGTGAAGGATCTGACGACATGTAGCCTGAGGAGTTGGAGGATCTTATCATCTCACATCCCGATGAGCTCACCGAGGAGTTGGAGGCCATTACCAATATTTCCGAGAAGGAGAACGTAGGCAATGATGAGGAGGAAGAGGTGCTGAGGTCCAACCTCATGGTCAAGCCCCTGGGTGAGGTGCTGCAGGACATGCGAGCAATTGCAGACAGGGTGCATCTGCCAGAAAGCTGTCCATCACGCATTTCTTCCGCCCTGGTCCCTCCATCTCAAGACCATAGGCAGCATCTCCTGCCTCCCTCTCAGTGCATGACTCTGCACTCTGCAGCAATCTCATTTTGGTCATCTTCAGATTTTGAGGAGTTCACTGCATTTTAATTCACCAAGAAGATGTTTTCACATTGAAACAATGGCCCCACATTAATGGTTCCGACCTTTGCGACATTTTCCAGGAACGTATCCTCCCTCCCCCCCCCCCCCCCCCCCAACTCCACGCCCCCCTCCCTGAGAATGGCGGGGTCCGACTGTACTTGCAATTCCCAATTTTGTGCTGTGGTTCTAATTGAATTCTTCTGTCCTTTCACCCTCCAAATTACTTGCTTTTCTTACATAGACAGTTCTCTGGTCTTCATGTTGGTTTATGCCTACTGACACCAAAGGCAGACTCCCAAAGCAAAAGCAAAGGTTAAAGCCAAGACAAGACATTCACGCCTCTTTTATGTGTGAACAATCAATGCACCAAGAAACTCATGAGCAACAAGAAACACCTATCAGTCATCTGTTCCAATACTTCTGCTTACCTAAAATTAGAGGACTGAAAATAAAAAGTGCTATTGTTGTACTATGGCAAAACTTATAAACATAGAAATACCAATAAATAAAAGCTGATCTTCTGTACATTTGCCTCATATTCATCTTTTGATCTGAAATCCAAATTTCTTGAGTGCATAGCAAAAGTAACAAATTTGACTTCACTGTCCCAATACTTATGGAGGGCACTGTATATAATTTTGGCCATGTCTCTGAATTGAAATGTGAAGAATCACTTTTAAAATAAAAAAACATTATTGTATCTGGATCCAGATCCAGATCTTCAACTACATCTAATCAATTTGTCCTTGTCAAACACACAATCTGTCCACCAAGTTTCGGCCAAATCCGTCCATAACGTTCAGAGATAACCTCCTCACAGAAAGACAGACAAACAGGAGTGAAAAAATATCTGTCCACTTTCAGCCAATGGTGAATAAGAAATTAAGTAAAGTACATTTCATCTTCCAAACTTCTCAAGAGATTCTCAAGCTTGCTCAGTAAATTTATGAAACAAAACATAGCCATTCAGCTTAACATTTAACTCCATTTTTGGTTTTGGACAATGATGACATCACCAACCATAAACAATCATTGGAGGGACACAAAATAATTAATCATTACCAAGAGTTGCATTATCTTGGGTAACTCCTAAATGATTAAGAATTCAAGGTAAAAGGAAATAGAAGGTTTAAAAAATTGTTCGGTTTTTCTGTTAAAAAATCAAGGATAAAAGGCATCAGTATGAATAGCAAGAAAAGGGGATTTACTGTACACCAGAAAGTTTGCACATCACAATGCTTTATCCGCAGCCATAGATCTATAATGAGGAAATTCATCATTACAGTACATACCGCCCTTTAAAGAGATGCCAAGGGGACGGTTGTTTCCCCTGTGCCCCGTGTCTCAGCTGCGAGGCCAGCACACTCAGGAATAACTCAAAGCTGTTTGCTTTTAACATGTCCATCGTGCCAGCGGCACCGGCGGGGGGTGGGATAAGCACGTCTGCATGGCAGCAGCGGGTGGTAGCTGCCAGCAGGGTCGCAGGGGAGCTACAGGCCAGAAAAGTGCCCGCCAAATCCAGGTGAGGCACGTGGAACATGCTGTTCTGTTAGGAACAAAAAGAAAATAAATGTTGCTGGTTGGAGGTTGGTTCATTAATGATCATTTTTCAATGGTTAGATTGAAGGCCAGTCCCTTTTGCGTGGACAGAATATAAAAGTGACTTCAGAATGCATAATGGTAGAGAGCAGTGCAAGATAAATAAAAAAAAGATTAATAACAAAATGGACCAAATGGCCTCGAAGAGTGGGGCATAATAAGATTGCAAGTAGTAATTGGGGGGGGGGGGGGGGGGGGGAAGGAATTTTACGAGGAACATTAAGTGTGTTCGATACAGTAGGCTATACACATTACACAGGTATTTGTTGGCACCCAAAATCTAAAATATTTGCTCATTATACACTTGCATGTACATGCTTGCAATACGCTATTAGTTTCTTAAAATTTGACATTGTTTGATGGGCCAGAAAAATCCAGAAGTTTATCATGTCACAATAATGAATCTCACTAAAAGCGAATGTTAAGGCATCATATTTTTATGCAAAGGCGGTTCCACAAAATTCATGAATGCATGGTGACCGTGTATAGAGGAGGTACGCTCTCCTATTCTGCAGCAGCCAAACAGGAGGATGACCTCAAGCATGGACACAAATCCCATGAAGACAGCAAGTCAGGACAGGCAAACATGTGATGAACACCCCAACTATTGCTAGATCATGGCATTAATCATTGAGGATCAGCAAAATAGCGACCGGACTCGCATTTCTCGAGGTAGTCTTCACCATCATCCACAAATAATTGGGCATGTCCAAGGACTCATCAAGATAGGACACCGTAATCCCAGCATTCACGACTGAGAATGCCGAGCATCATGTATCAAGCTTCTCAAACCAATAGCCACAGATGCAACTAAATTTACAACAATTAAAGATGTGCAACATATTATATACAGTCACGTGAAAAAGTAAGTACACCCCATGTAAAGTTTTGACTTTTTCAACAAATTTCAACATACAGCAATTTTTTTTTTTGTATACAAGATCGAGGCTCGTGAAAGAGCTAACATTAATCACACAAAAAGTCAAACCGACACACAAAACACAAAAAACAAGGGGAGCGGCAGACAAGATGGGAAGAGAGGTGGAAGGACACAAACACAACATTTGAGAGCAGGGACATCGGGAGGACTTCGGGGGAGGTGGGAGAGGTATAAAACATATGAACACTGCAAGGACTCTGGGGTGAATTACCGGGGGTAGAAAAGATCAACGTTTTGGATGGGGGAAGATATGAGATGGTGGTGAACAGCTGTTTTAAAGACCTGGAGGGAGGAGTGGGATTGAAGGGAGTGGGGGAGTTTGTTCCAGAGGCGGGAGAAAAGGGGAATGAAAGAGTGAAGGTGAGCAGAGAGCCTAGATTTTGGCAGTTTAACCATAAGAGGGTTGCAGGCAGATCTTGTGCGACCTGAAGGAATATTGGGGGGACAGAGCACAGAGAGAGCTGGGGGAGCAAAACCGGAGAGGAGTCGGTAGAAGACAAAGACCACCAACCTGCCTGCGGTGAGTGAGTGAAAGGCCCTCGGAGTTGACCTCATCGCAGGAGATGCCAATGATTCTGAAAGCTTTGGCCTCAACAGCGTGAAGCCGAGCTCGGTGTGAGGCAGGAGCACCAGCCCAGAGGGGAGAACAGTATTCCATTGAGCTGCAGATGAAAGCCTTGTATGTGGTGAGGAGCTCAGGTGTGTCAAGGAAGGACTTCGCACGACGGAGGATGCCCAGTCGGCGACTGGCTTTGGAGGCCAGCTTGGAAATGTGGTTTTCCCAAGAAAGATCATGGCAGATAGTGAGACCCAAAAGCTTGAGCGACAGAACTTCTTGGAGAGGATTGTTGAGAAAGTAGATGGGAGGGTTTTCCAGTCGGTCCTTTCGGAGAGACATTGTAAGAGTGTTGAGATTTGTCAGGATTGAAAGACATATTCCACTTGTTTGACCAGTCTGTGATTTTGTCCAGGTCTGCAGGGAGTGAGGAGGCTGCAGACTGCCGATCTGAGGGATGAGGGATGGAGCGGCAGATAGTGGAGTCATCAGCAAAGAGATAGAGAGGATTTTCCAGAGAGTTGGAGAGATCATTGATGAAGACCAGAAATAGCACAGGGCCCAGAACACTACCTTGGGGAACTCCAGCCAGAACAGGAAGGGGAGATGAGAGAAATCCATTCAGGGCCACACGTTGCCTACGACCAGAGAGGAAGTCCGCAAGCCATGAGTGGAGATTTCCATGAATACCATAGGAGGTGAGTTTGGTGAGCAGAGCTGGGTGCCAGACCGTATCGAAGGCACGTGATATGTCAAGTGAGTCAGCTCTGATTTCCTGTTTGGCATTGAGGACCTCCATCCATTGTTGAGACAGCAGAAGCAACATGTCCAGAGTAGAATGACCTGGTCTGAATCCAAATTGATGATCAGGGATCAAGCCATCGGAGAAGAGGAAGGATTTGATATCCGAAGCAATGATGGATTCCATGACTTTGCTGATAATTGGGAGCAGGCTGATTGGTCTGTAGTTGCAAGGATCTGTTTTTGTACCTTTTTGTGTAAAGCTGTAATGTTTGCTGATTTCCAAGATGCTGGCAGATGACCTTGAGCAAAAGAGAGGGTGAAAAGAACAGAGAGAGGGTGAGATAGAGCGGAAGAGCAGGATTTTAGGACCCGTGGGCTGATGCCATCTGGTCCAGTTGCAGAATCAGAGTCGAGGTTTGATAAAAACTTCTCCACCTTGTCAGGAGAGAAGGACACAGAGTCCAGGAGCAGTTGGGTTCGACTGGGAAAGGTGGGAACAGAGAGAGATGGGTTTGGGACACAATATTTTGAGGCAAACACAGAGGTGAGGCATTCGGCTTTGTCACGTGCGGTGTCAACGGTGTAGCCATTTGAGGTAACGGAGGGGATGGAGGGGGAACAAACACCAGAAACGGATTTGAACAGACGCCACCAGGATTTGGAGGAAGGAGACAGGTTTGAGAGTTCAATCTTGAGTGTGGAGAGATAGTGCTTCCTGGCACTCCTGAGGGTAGAAACACACTTGTTTCGAGCTTGGTGGAAGGAACTGAGATTGCCTTCAGTTGGATTTGCCTTCCAAGACGCAAAGGCAAGTTGTTTCAGGGCAACTGCCTCACCACAAGATTCAGTGTACCATGGACGGGAGGAAGGGTAAGACAACTGAAGACGAGATGGGATAAATCTGTGCATGAGAGAGCAGTTTGCTTTGGAAGAATTCCCAGGAAGAATTGATGTCAGAGGCATTTGAGATGGGAGACCAGTCCAGTTGATTGATGGCTGCTTGCAGACCGTGCCAGTCGGCCTGAGTGAAATGCCAGACTCGTCGGCGCTGAGGAGGCTCTCTGAGAATGGCCAGTGAGATGTCCACTTTAACAAGCACATGATCAGAAGAACCGATTGGAGCAGAAGAAGAGCAGCAGACATTTGCAGGGAAGTTAGTCATAACCAAGTACAGAAGAGAAGATACTCCATTGACTGAGATCCGGGTCGGGAAATTGACAGATTGTGTCAGTCCCAATGAGTCACAGAAGTCCTTTGATGAGGTGCCATGGCTGGTGAGAGATGAACCCACACCCAGCCAGCTGGCATGATGACAGTTGAAGTCGCCACATATGAGGAAGAGAGATTGGATGAGTTGATAGAAGTTGGTCCATGTTGTCCGACAGCGAAATGTAAATGGAGTCATCACTGTTTGGAGGACGGTACAGAACACATATGAACAAAAGGTGGGAGCAAAGAGGACGCCGTAGCCAGAGGTACTCCTGTGGGTGGGGTGGAGAGAGGGCAGTGCAGGGAGAGTGAGGAAGAGAGTTTTTGATAAAGATAGCCACCCCACCACCAGGACGAGGCTCAGGTCTATCGTACCGGAGGAGGGAGTAACCAGGAAGAGATATTAAGGAATCAGAGACATCTTGAAGGAGGAAAGTTTCTGTTGAGCAGATCAAGTCGGATTGTCATTAGCAACCTGAATGGAGAAATCAATCAGGTTTGAGCGAAGGCCCCGGATGTTTGAGGTCCATACCGTTAGTGAGGAGAGAGGGGGAGCATCGGGTGCAGGACAGGGGAGGGGAGGGGTAGGGTCAGATGAAGGGTGAGAGGGGGATGTAGGAAGAGCAGTTGATCGTGTGTCAGAGATTACAGAAGAGTTACAAGAAAGGGAAGGATGAGGAGGACGAAAGGTTTGATGGTGATGGGATGAGGCACAGTGAGGGTTTGTTTGAGGGGGGGGCAGAGGAAAGTAGAAGGTTGGGGGAGGTGGAGGTATGACATAGAAGGGAGACGAAGTGGGGAGGAGGCAGCTTTGAGAAGGAGGTGGGAGGAGGGAGAATTTGGGAGGGATGGTTGGGGGGGAGATTTGAAGGGGAGGGGTTGGGGGAGAGTTTTGAATGGGAGGGGCAAGGGGGGAGTTTAGGAGGGGAAGGGCAAGGGAGGAGTTTAGGAGGGGAGGGGCAAGGGGGGAGATTTGAAGGGGAGGGGCAAGGGGGGACATTTGGAGGGGAGGGGCAAGGGGGGAGTTTAGGAAGGGAGGGGCAAGGGGGGAGTTTAGGCGGGGAGGGGTAAGGGGGGAGTTTAGGAGGGGAGGGGCAAGGGGTGAGTTTAGGAGGGAAGGGGCAAGTGGGGAGATTCGGAGGGGAGGGGCAAGTGGGGAGATTCGGAGGGGAGGGGTAAGGGGGGAGTTTAGAAAGTGGATGATTAATGAAAGATGAACATATATAACAAATTGGGTTTGTTGTGATTTTCAAGTTAGCGATTCGTTTAAGAACAATGGAGGAGGG
Organism: Myxine glutinosa; assembly: GCF_964187855.1. Taxonomy (NCBI): domain Eukaryota; kingdom Metazoa; phylum Chordata; class Myxini; order Myxiniformes; family Myxinidae; genus Myxine; species Myxine glutinosa. Next base: position 121,826,471 of record NC_136265.1, read on the forward strand.
ATGGAATGAATGAGAATTTAGAGCATGGAGTGATTTGGAATCATAAGAGATTGAATATTTTTTTGAAATGGAATGAGTTGAAGAGGAAATTGAAAGGAGCCTTTTAAATAAGAAGAAAAACAGCGTGTTGTAATAAACCACTGAATAAAACACTGAAGGGGGTAGTTTAAACATATTTAAACAGAACTGTGACGAACAATCTTACATTCACAAAAATACCAATGGGGAGAGGAAGCCTAGAGCGACGACCACGAGTCACTTGAACAGGGCAAAAGGTGGAAGGCAAGGGGAAAATGGGGGCGGGGCGAGACAGCGCACGTGGGCAGAGGCAAAAGCACACGAGGAGAAAGGGAAATAAAATTTGTTTTTTTTGGGGGGGGGGGGGGGGTTACAACGTTAGACAAATAGAAGATGTTCAGTGAAAGTTTGGGGGAGAAGGGAAAAATAAAAAACCTAGCAAAACCAGCAAGGGAGGAAACAAACTTCGACGGGGGAAGCCTGAGGCTGCAAGGCCTCACACCCCGCGTGGCAAACAAACGATTAATTTATTAAAGATAAACACCGAGAAACATCCAAGGGACTTCCTATAAGTTCACAGGCCGAAAGATAAAATACAGTTATGACAAAATATAATTGTGAACAGACTTAACTTTGAAAACGTGGAGACCGTGTGGAGCTTCGAAAAATTCGTGACGTCGTCTCCAATTCGTGACGTGACGTATTTGATCTTCATTTCAACAATATTGATAGATAAAGGTGATATAATATAACAAATATCATGAAACATTTACATTTTGTAGTCCATTGTATAATTTAAATAAACATAAATGCAAATTTCACATGTGGAAAAAGTAAGTACACCCCTACATTTATCACTACTTCAAATACCTAAAATTAGAATCAGGTGCACCAGCTCAGGTGCAAATGCTTAGAACATCGTTAGAGAGGATCTTGGAGGAACCTGTCTTATTTAAACCTCAGACATTTAGTTTGGTTTGCTCTTTGTTGTTGAAGTGTGCGGCGTCACCATGCGTAGATCAAAAGAGGTCTCTGAGGCCTTCAGAAAGAAGGTTATAGATGCCTACGAGTCTGGGAAGGGATTTAAAAGGATCTCCAAACAATTTGAAATCAATCATTCGACTGTCAGCAAGATCATCTACAAGTGGAGAAGATTCCAAACAACTGCCAACTTGTTCAGGCCAGGCCGCCCCAGCAAGTTCAGCCCGAGATTAGACCGCAAGATGCTGAAATAAGTCTCTAAGAACCCCAGAATGTCATCACGGGACCTACAGGTAGCTCTTGCCACTGTTGATGTCAAAGTGCACGAGTCTACCATCAGAAAGAGGCTGCACAAATTTGATCTACATGGGAGGTGTGCCAGGAGGAAACCTTTGCTGTCCAGAAAGAACATCAGGGCAAGACTAAAGTTTGCCAATGAACACGTAGGCAAAGACCAGCACTTCTGGAACAATGTTCAGATGAGTCAAAGGTAGAGCTATTTGGCCACAGTACCAGAAGACATGTTTGGCGAAAACCAAAGACAGCATTTGACCACAAGAACCTGATACCAACTGTAAAGCATGGTGGTGGAAATATTATGGTTTGGGGCAGCTTTGCTGCATCAGGGCCTGGGCAGCTCACCATCATAGAATCCACTATGAATTCTTCATTGTACCAGAGGGTGCTTGAGGATAATGTGAGGCCATCTGTCGGAAAGTTGAAGCTCAACCGAAGGTGGACCTTGCAACATGACAATGACCCTAAACATACCAGTAAATCCACCAAGGAATGGCCGAAAAGAAAGAAATGGATGGTTCTGGAATGGCCAAGTCAAAGCCCAGATCTAAATCCCATCAAGATGTTGTGGGGGGATTTGAAACGAGCTGTGCATGCAAGAAACCCCTCAAACATCGCACAGTTGAAAGAATTCTGCATGGAGGAGTGGGCAAAAATTTCTCCCAGTCGATGTCAGAGACTGGTAGACAGTTATAAGAAACGCCTACTTGAGGTTGTTTCTGACAAAGGGGGCAATACCACCTTTTCGAGCCAAGAGTGTACTTACTTTTTCCACATGCGAAATTTGCAAAGTCGAAATTTGCAAGTCTTTGCAAAGACAGATGAGTCAAAGGTAGAGCTATTTAGCCACAGTACCAGAAGACATGTTTGGCGAAAACCAAAGACAGCATTTGACCACAAGAACCTGATACCAACTGTAAAGAATGGTGGTGGAAATATTATGGTTTGGAGCAGCTTTGCTGCATCAGGGCCTGGGCAGCTCACCATCATATAATTGTTATGGATTCGTCACTTCCGTTGTGGTGGTTTTCATCCACTGTAAACATTTTTGATTCCATGTATTATTCTTGTTGTCATTTAAAGGAAATAGATATTTCTATTTTCAAAAGTTAAAAGTTAATGTTTTAAATAAAACCGGAACAGGACGACGAAGAGGAAGAAGAGAGAAGAAAGGCGGAGCGAGTGGAGTCGGACAAGAAGCATAGTTGCTTTGCGGTCTGGAGCGAACGTTGGCGAGCAAGAGTCACGAGTGAACTTGGTTTCCCAGGAAAGGGATTCCTGTGACAGAGTTGTTATCGCTGTGACAGATCAACCTGCGTGTCAGGTTTTGCGGGAGATTCTGAAGAGAATCATCGTCATCATCGTCGTGCCGTTGCGCCATGAGACCGGGCCGTCGGCCATTTTGACTTGCGCAGGACTTGTGCTTCGCTCAAGATTTTGTCTCGTTTCGACCATTTTCACCGCATTCAGACGTCGATCTGGGGTGTGTGTGTGTGAGTTGGCTTTTGAGTGGAAAGTCTGCGTGTCGCCGACTGCGAGCTGTGGAACGTCCATACCCGAGGGTGTGATTTCCCAATCGCCTGGAGGGAGTCTTTGGATTTCCCAGTCGCCTGGAGGGCGCCTTTGCACAGCCTTGGCAGCCAGACTGTACCTGCCAACCCAACGGGATTCTGGTCTCGATTGGGCATTGATCTGTCGATCGCTGGAGCGGATCGACTCTGGCTTGAGGCCCGGGATTAGAGACATTGGGGATGTTCTTGTTTCACTCACTTGGAGCACAGTGAGTTATATATTATAAAACTGATGGTACCATCATAGGATATTGATTGTACTTTTGATTCATATTATTGTTGTACTGTTATTCTTGTGTGATCTTAATACAATATTTGTTTGTAAGTAACAATTGGTGTGGCTTCACCATTGATCTTTGACATACAGAATAACACATTTTTCTGCCGTGACTCCTCTCGGGGCTCGGAGGTACCAGGGGGTCGGGGAGGAGCACGTAACAGAAACCACTATTAATTCTTCATTGTCCCAGAGGGTGCTTGAGGATAATGTGAGGCCATCTGTCGGAAAGTTGAAGCTCAACCGAAGGTGGACCTTGCAACATGACAATGACCCGAAATATACCAGTAAATCCACCAAGGAATGGCTGAAAAGAAAGAAATGGAGGGTTCTGGAATGGCCAAGTCAAAGCCGGGATCTAAATCCCATCGAGATGTTGTGGGGGGATTTGAAACGAGCTGTGCATGCAAGAAACCCCTCAAACATCGCACAGTTGAAAGAATTATGCATGGAGGAGTGGGCAAAAGTTTCTCCCAGTCGATGTCAGAGACTGGTAGACAGTTATAAGAAACGCCTACTTGAGGTTGTTTCTGCCAAAGGGGGCAATACCACCGATTAGACCCAGGGGTGTACTTACTTTTTCCACATGTGAAATTTGCATTGATGTTTATTTAAATTATACAATCGACGACAAAATGTAAATGTTTCATGATATTTGTTATATTATATCACCTTTATCTATCAATATTGTTGAAATGAAGACGAAATAGCTGTATGTTGAAATATGTTGAAAAAGTCAAAACTTTACATGAGGTGTACTTACTTTTTCACGACTGTATAGACTCCGACTGCGTCATTGTACATAGTCTGCTTTTCTGGTGGTCGTGGCGGCTTTTTGGCCGTTGGGTCTGCTCCCTGCTCGGTCCCGGCTCTGCTCCTGGCTTTGCCTGCCCGGCTCTTCCACTGTTGCCTCAGGCCCGCTCCCGGACTGTCCTGCGCCTTGTCTGCCGCTCCGGCCTTTACTGCCTTGCTCGCCGCTTCTCCAACTGGGTCATTGTACATAGTCTGCTTTTCTGGTGGTCGTGGCGGCTTTTTGGCCGTTGGTCTGCTCTCTGCTCGGTCCCAGCTCTGCTCCTGGCTTCGCCTGCCCGGCTCTTCCACCGTTGCCTCAGGCCCGCTCCCGAACTGTCCTGCGCCTCGTCTGCCTCTTCGGCCTTTACTGTCTTGCTCGCCGCTTCTGGCAAGCTGCTTCCACTGGCAAGGCCTACTCGTCCTCCTCGACCTTGGCCTTGTCCTCGTCCCCTTCGCTCCTGCCTGACATGGCTCTAAGGTACTCCGCTGCAAGGCTACTTCTGCTCAACACTTACTCCACCCCATCATGCATCTCTGCAATCAAATACCACGGACTCCTGCGATGACCCAGATATATTCATAGAGGCTCTGGTCGTAAGTTTGTTTACTTACAAACAGGTCACTTCATTCCCGTACTCTGGTCGGCTCAGCGCACTCCCACTCATCGTCCCAGCGCACCTGGTCACAGCAACGCACACGATCGCACCTCCTGTCTGCAAACCCTGGCTAAAACACCTGAGTTCATCCCCACCGTAGAAACAAACATGAAGCTCACTCTGTTCAATACCCGGTCCCTCAACAACAAAAGCCTCATCCTAAACGACTACATTCTGGATAATAAACTGGACTTTCTCTGTCTCACTGAAACCTGGCAACAACCTCTGGACTACTTCTCACTCAACCTCACTACACCAAATGGATATTCATACATCAATAAACCACGCTCGGAGGGCCGAAGTGGTGGAATTGCCGTAATATACCGACAGGACATCAAGACCGGCCTCATCTCAATTTCATCTGCTCCATCATTTGAACACCTGGCTTTTAAACTCTCTGGTCACACGCAGTCAGTCATGGCTGTCGTCTACCGCCCTCCCAAACCACACCCATCATTCCTGTCTGACTTCTCCTACTTTCTGACCCAGCTCTGTTCCCTTTCCCCCTCAATCCTCCTCCTTCGGTGATTTCAATATCCACATGGACTCCACTGACTCCACAATAACCACTGACTTCAATGATTTACTCACCTGCTTTAACCTCACTCAACATGTCAACTTTCCTACCCATAACCATGGGCACATTCTGGACCTTGTCTGCTCTACTGGATTAATTTTGCACCATCTCTCTGGCTCCGACCTCATAGCCATCACTATGACCATCAACATCCCCACCCCAGCACCAAGGCATTATCGCACTATCAACTTCCGTAAGCTAAACGCTCTTTCACCTACCTCATTCTCATCCACCCTCTCTGAAAAAATGTCCACTTCTCCCTTCGTTGACCTCCACACCCCTTCTGACCTCACTGACTACTACAACCACACTCTCTCCTTCTGCCTTGACCAGCTTGCGCCTATAAAAACCAAATCAGTTTCTTTCACCCATTCTGCTCCCTGGTTTACCCCTGAACTCCGCCTGATGAAAACTCGTGCTCGCCAACTTGAAAGACTCCGCAATAAAACAGGTCTCACAATTCACTCCCAAGCCTACAAGGACCACCTACAGCACTACAAAGATGCCCTCTCCCGCGCCCGCTCCGCCTACTACTCTCAAATTATCCACTCTGGCTCTGGAAACCCAAAAGCACTCTTCTCTACAATAAACAAACTCCTCAGCCCCCTGAACACCACCACCCAGTCATTCACAGTTGAAAACTGCATCTCCTTCCTTTCATTCTTCCAAAGCAAAATTGACAACATCTACAACAGCTTAACCACCACCGCACCTGCTCCCCCTCAAACCACCTACCCCCCCCCCCCCCTTATCCTGCCAACCCCTGTCTCAGTTCTCCCCAGTCTCCCCTACTGACCTCTCTGAAATCCTCATAGGAATGAAAACTGCCACCTGCACTCTTGACCCCATCCCCTCCAGCTTTGTCAAGGCCTCCCTTCCTGCTCTCTCTCCACTTATCACTGCAACAATAAACTCCTCCCTGTCTACAGGCATCGTCCCACCATCCCTCAAAATTGCCGCTGTTACCCCCATTCTGAAAAAACCTGGACTAAACCCTGACACCCGAAACAACTTCAGACCCATCTCCAACCTACCCTTTCTGTCAAAAGTTTTGGAACGCGCTGCAGCCACTCAACTCAAACATCACCTCTCTGCCAATAACCTGTATGAAACATTCCAATCCGGATTCCGCTCCAACCACAGTACTGAAACTGCTCTCCTCAAAATCACCAACGACCTTCTCCTCTCCTCTGACGCCGGCAACCTCAACATTCTCATCCTCCTCGACCTCAGCACTGCCTTTGACACCATGAATCACACCATCCTCCTCACCCGACTTGAAACCACCTTTAACATTACCGGCACTGCCCTCTCTTGGATCAAATCATACCTCTCTGACAGACGCCAGTTCATCTCCATCAATAACTGCAAATCCCCCACTGCTCCCCTCCCCCAAGGTGTCCCCCAAGGTTCAGTTATTGGCCCCCTCCTCTTCATCCTGTACCTGTCCCCCCTTGGTCACTTAATCCGCCGTCATGGTCTCCAATTCCACTGCTTCGCCGATGACATCCAGCTTTTCATCTCCACCAAGTCCATCTCCACCGCCACCCACTCTATCTGGACAAACTGCATCACTGAAATAAAATCCTGGCTTCAAATCAACTTCCTCAAACTTAACTATGATAAATCTGAAATAATCATCATTGGCCCAAAAACGCTCACCAAATCCACCCATAACTTTGCCCTCAACATCGACGGTTTCCCAGTATCCACCTCCCCTCACATCCGGAATCTTGGCATCATCTTTGACCAAACCCTCTCCTTCGACAAATACACTAAACAGATCACAAAGACAGCCTTCTTTCACCTGAAAAACATCGCCCGTCTCCGTCCATCCCTCTCCTCCGCGGCTGCAGAAACCCTCATCCACGCCTTCATCACCTCCCGTCTGGACTACTGCAACAGCCTCCTCTATGGTTCACCCTCAATAACCACCAATAAACTCCAATACATTCAGAACTCCGCTGCCCGTCTACTCACCCATTCCCGGACCCGTGACCACATCACCCCCGTCCTTTATAAGCTTCACTGGCTCCCCATCCCCCAGAGAATCCAGTACAAAATCCTCCTCTTGACCTACAAAGCCCTCCATAACCTGGCCCCATCCTACCTGACTGACCTCCTCTCCAGACACACTCCCACCCGCAACCTCCGCTCTGCTGGTACCAACCTCCTGACCCCCCCCCCCCCCCCCCCCATCCGGACCAAATTCAGATCCTGGGGGGACAGGGCCTTCTCCATCGCTGCTCCCACCCTCTGGAACGCACAACCTCACACCATCAGAGACTCCTCCTCACTCACCACATTCAAAACATCACTCAAGACCCACCTGTTCAACACTGCATTCAACATTTAACCCACAGCATTTAACCCCTGACTATCTCTTCTCCTTCTCCTTCCTTTTGCTTTGATTATTTACCTATTGATTTTTGTCTTTTTGCACTGTTTTTTGTACTCTGTCAAAGCGCCTTTGGGCTTCTTGAAAAAAGCTATATAAAATAAATGTATTCTTATTATTATTATTATTATTATATTGCTACGGTTTTGAGATTTGCACACATTGATCATTAAAGGTTAAAGGGTTGCCCCCCATAGTTAGTCCACGAGCAACACGTCGGCCACTTGTAGTATTAGTTATGTCATCGTGTGTGTAAGTATAGGCCATTTCCCCTAGTAATATCTGCGTTGTGCAAAGACATGAGTTTAGGTCCCGTTCATTTTTGTGTTCACCCTCCAATTCCACCTCAATGGGCATAATTGATCCCCATTTGGCTGACCCACTCAGTTTGTTACACTTTGGCTGCCCGCTCAGTTTATTACGCTTTGGCTGCCCGCAGCATTTGCTGCCCTTTGCTCGCTCACTAGTCGAGTAACACGAGGTAGGCCTGAGAAGGAGGAGCGCGAGGTCAGGGTGGGTGCGGCGTCAAGCGGAGCGTCAGAGGCGATGACGGTAAGAGCCACCAGCCAACCAGGGCTCTAACGGCATGGCATGAGAGGGCGCGGAGAGGCGCGTCTGGTGAGTTCTAGAAGGTTCGTGGGGCGTGCCTATATACGAGGTGTGTTCAAAAAGTATCCGACCTTTGTTCATAAAAAATACTCGTATCCAGATACAACAAACTTTCACTAATCTCCTTCAAAGTAGTCCCCTTGGGCTGCCACACACTTCTCCCAACGGTTCTGCCACTGTCGGAAGCAGCGCTGGAACGCCTCTTTTGGGATGGCGCACAGCTGGTCCGTCGCATTCCGCATGATGTCTTCTTTGGACTGAAATCTGGTCCCTTTCAGGGGCATTTTCAGCTTGGAGAAAAGCCAGAAGTCACACGGAGCCATGTCGGGAGAGTAGGGAGCCTGACGAAGCACAGGTGTGTTGTGTTTGGCCAAGAAACTCTGTATCAAATGTGAAGAATGTGCGGGTGCGTTATCGTGATGGAGCTGCCAATTGCCCGCTGCCCACAGGTCTGGCCGTTTGCTTCGCACAGCGTCACGAAGGCGACGCAGAACCTCTTGGTAATACTCCTTGGTGATGGTTGTGCCGTGTGGTGCGTACTCGTGATGAACCACGCCACTGGAGTCGAAGAAGACGGTCAGCATGACTTTGACATTGCTGCGGACCTGCCTTGCTTTTTTTGGCCTCGGGGATGTTGGATGCTTCCATTGTGATGACTGCAACTTGGTTTCTGGGTCGTACCCATAAACCCAGGACTCATCGCCAGTGATCACTGTGTTGAGGAAGCTGGGATCGCTGTTCACAGTCTCCAGCATGTCCCGTGCGATCTCCAAACGGAGTTGCTTCTGCTCAATCGTTAGCAGCTTTGGTACGAACTTCGCTGAGATTCTCCTGAAGCCCAAATCCTCCTTCATAATGGAATGAACGGATCCAATGCTGACGCCCACCTCGTCTGCAAGTTCTCTGATCGTGATTCGACGATCCTGCATCACCAGGGTCCTCAATTGGTCAATGACGATCTCATTTCGGGATGTTGAGGGCCTACCCGAACGTGCTTCACTCTCCACTGATGTGCGGCCATCTTTGAAGCGGTTGTACCACTCCTTTATCTGTGTGGTGCTCATTGCTTCGTCCCCGAAGGCCTGTTGAATCTTGCGGATCATTTCCACTTGGGAATCGCCAAGCTTTACACAAAATTTGATGCAGTAGCGTTGTTCAAGTTTTTCCGTCATTTTGTCAAAAACGAAAATCCGACGGCGCTCACTTACACTTCCTCACTCATCGGCGGTCTGCCGTCGAATGACAGCTTCTGCAGGTGGGAAAAAATTAACGCGTGCGCATTAGGATCGCCTACATACGTGCACCAATCAACGCCTCCCTAGCTTCATTTGTTTACGCACGACAAATTAAGGTCGCATACTTTTTGAACACACCTCGTAGGTCGGTGCACAAAGCCCTTGAGAGGACTGCACAGGACTGAGAGGACTCGCAAAGGACTCGTTGGGAGAGGGCTTGGTGAGAGGACTCGTTGGGAGAGGGCTTGGTGAAGGGACTCACAAAGGACTGGTGGAGGAGGACTCGCGTGCACACGTCAGTGGCGATAGGACTGGGGGGGGGGGGGGGGGCGAGCGAATTGTGAGCACTTGGGAGAATTTACGAGCCGGACTTTGAAGGAGAACTCGACTCACATCACTCGCTTTGAGGCATTGAACTGTAACTCGCTATCGTATAACGTACGCGCCAGGGGAGAGGAAGAAGAGGCGTTGAGTACACGGCTGCAGCCAGACGCACCAGTGGCGAATAGCGCCTACTTCAGCCATGCGAGTAAACGCGGTAATAGCCGCCAGTGATTAACCGCCAGAGCCCACACCCTACCAAATCGCCCCGTAATAACCCTGTGCGTACAAACCACACGCGGAGAGCTCCTGCCTTCTCTCCTTACCATCTGCACGGGACGAGCCGGAGACCGGAGGGAGCTGCACGGGAGCCATTCCTGGACGTGGTGAACATCATCCTGCAGCTGCAAGCCCCGTGTGAGTGTGTGTGTGTGTGTGTGTGTGTGTGTGTGAGACGGGCACGTTTGTCCTGGGTATTAAGTTAAGACTGTTTTAAGGCTGCACTGTGTCCCCTTTTTCTGGAATCATTGTGAATAGTGTAAATAAATCTTGTTATTCCTTTCTTCCCAATTCGATCGCCTCTGTGATTTTCCCATTGACTAAGCGTGGCACGAATAAGATCGCTAGAACCGGGTTCACCATATAAACGGCACGGATCACGTGTACGCACCGCTCAGCGTCTCAACACGCGTGGTTCGTGCGGGGCTTATTTCCTCGTTTCCGGGCAGCGTGAGTAATTAGGTTAATAGCGAACTTTAGTCCTAATACCCTATTTCGCGCTGTCCGGGAGGGCCGTCATAGGTCCCGGGTCCCGCCAGGCCAGTCAAAGACAAGGGGACTAATCCCCCCTTGGTAAGGGGAGAAGGCCGGCGTCGATATCCACAACAATGTATATATGTATATATATATATATATATATATATATATATATATATATATATATATATATATATATATATATATATATATATATATATATATATATATATATATATATATATATATATATTGTTGCGGATATGAGGACTGTATTTTTTTTATTGTGTGCTTTATTATTATTATTGTTTATTCTGCGCCTCCTGCCTCCGGAGTTGTGTAAAAATAAAAAGGGCGTCTCGGTAGTTATTCCATGAAACACCACATTGCAGGACCCGATAAAACCCTTGTTCAGTAGCTTATATCTTATTAGGTGTTTTAGAGTAAGGCCTTGTCTTCCATTAAAATGACACTCCATTGCACCGAGTGAAAAAGAGATAGATTCCCTTCATTCCCATTCCCAAAAACCTCCATTTCCCCTTTCGTAATGGCCAAGCCTCAATTTGGCAATTACATCCCCTCCAAAGCCGCCATTGACCACGAGGCAGGGTTGGGGAAGAAAGGCGGGTCTCCACCTCGTCATAGAGGGGAGGAGTAAGTCGGCCCCGCTCATCCAACCCAGAACGAGGGGTTTGGCTTGAGAGGGCGGAGAGAGAATGCTTGGGGGAGGTTCGCAAAGGGTGAAGGGCGGGGCCTATATAACCCGCCGCGGGGCGCTCCCCAAGGAGACAAGCAGATGAGTCCAAGAGATGAGCTGAAAGGCTGAGCTGAGCTGCGTGGTGAGGTGGAAAGGAAAGAGCTGGGTCGTCAGAGCAGGGCTGAGTTGTGAGGTCCAAAAGCAGATCATCCAGGGAAGCACAAAGCCTGCTATTCGTCACCTTGCTCGCCAGCAGCAGCGTCTACAGCAGCAACCAGACTCGACAGCCGTTTGGGGCCTGGACGGCAGTTTGGAGCAGGGCCGCGAAGGGACGGCGGCTGCCGAACGCGCCGATTCGTGCTGCCGAACAAATTGGACTTTCCTCTCCTTCCAGCCAATTCCTATCATCATTCCCCGAGTGAGTCTGTGTCTTCGTTTGTTCTGTCCTGGGTATTAATTAAGCCTGTTAGGTAAGCTAGTCATTTGCACTGTGTCACCTGCGTCTCATGTCCCCTGTAAATAATCGTGACTGCTCTTTTTGCTTATGTGTGTAAATAATAATAAACCCCGTTACTCTTCTGTACGTCTCCTTCTTCCTCTTTGCATTCGTCGTCTTAGTCTTTTCCCGATTGAATAGCGGTGGCGCGATACGGCCAACGTCTGGGTGAATCGGGTGAATCGGGGAACAACTGTTCGGCCGCGGTTACCTCCGCTCGGTAAAAATAACATCTAATCCGCGGACCGTAACAAATTGGTAGTCAGGAGTTGGGATTCGAACCTGGGACTAAATTTATTTAGCCCAAATTTTGGAACACCAATTGTACTTGTATTGTATTGTACGTATTGTACGAGATATTGAGATACGAGATACGAGATACGAGAATTGATACGAGATACGAGATACGAGAATTGTATTGTACGAGATATAGGCTGTAAAAATTGGTGTCTGGGAGTGAGATTCGAGGTCCGAACCAAAAAATTTTTTAAACATCTAGAAAAAAAAAATTTGGTCAAAATTTGGAGCTGCTGGAAATTTGTGTTGTTTTAAAGCAAAACCTGAAATTTGAAATCGCGCCATGGCTGGTCAAGGCGATCGGATGCCGGTGGGTGAACTAGGAGAGGGGTTAGGAGTAACCCAGGATCAAATGGAGGGGAGCAATGAGGAGGTGATTGAGGAGGTTTCAGGCGCGCAAAATGGCGCTCTCGCGCACGTGGTATCAGACGCACAAAATGGCGCCTCGTACGAGCGCGCGGTAGCCGAGCCCGCGCTACCAGCGGGCTTTGACATGCAGGGCCTCATGGCGCAAATACAGGCAATCGTCCATATGGGGAATGTAGGATTGGAAAGCAGAATGGGGAACCGGATGGATGCTCAGGGTGAGCGATTGGAGGGCCAAATGGGGGTAATGAGGGACGGAGCGAGGGCTGATAGTGAGCGATTAGAGGACCAAATGGGGACAATGAGGGACGAAGCGAGGGGTACCGGTGAGGGATTAGAAAAAAAATTTGAGGGGTTAGACAATGGGATAAAAGAGGTAAAGAATGGGTTAACAGGGGTGGAAAATAGAATGGCTGCCCAGGAGAATCAGTTAGAGGAGGTGAAAAACGGGTTAATGGGGTTAGAAAATAGGATGGAAGACAAATTGCGGGAGATAGGGGAGCAATCCGCCCGAGAAATTAAACAAATGGGAGAGCAGATAGAGGAGGTGAAAATCGGGGTAGAAACCAAACTGGATGCTCAGAGGGATGAATTAGGACAGATGAGGGCGGCATCTACAAAAGAGAGGGAGGAGATGAAAGAGGAGATACGACGAGGTGTAAGTGAGGAGGTCTCGGGGGTACGCGAGGAGGTAAAGCGAGGCGAAAGGCGTATAGAGAAAGAGGTGAGGAATAATACAGCTAGGTTACAGGGGGGCATAGAGGGTCTGACGAAGAACAGCTGACAGTGGGACAAAAGGAACTTGTGGACCAAGTGGAAAAGAACACTGCAATAATCGGGGGGTTAAAAGCGACACAAAAGGACATAAAAAATGAATTAATAGCGACACAGAAGGAATGTCAGATGGTACATGAGGGGTTGACGAAGAAGTTGGAAGAGGTGACAGAAGTAATGGAGACGAAGGACCGAGAGGTGAGGACGCACATAGAAACGGTTAAAGTGGCGTTAGAGGAAGAGATAGAGGGGGCGCACAGGGAGATGGAGGAGGTAAAGGAAAAATTAGAGGAGGTGGAAGAAGGGGTGAGTGAAATTAAGAAGAGACGGAGGGAAACTAAAAAGGAGATAAGGGAGGAAGTGATGGAGTATGTGCAAGGTCTGTGTTCAAATCATGATGATGTGCTCACTAACCAAATAAAGAGTTTGCAGGTGGCAGAGGAGGTGCGGAGACGAGGTGCCAAGGTGAGTGGCGATATATTCGGAAATGCATATGATGTGAGGGGAGCTTCAGTCGGCTTGGGGGTTGATTTGGATCCGGGTGTTCGTGAGAGGCCGTTGGTGAAGTGCGCGACAGGTACGGTGTGCGAAAGAGGAGGTGTGCGAGAATGTCCGACTCTGGGGTGTGTGAGGAAAAAGTGCGCGCCGAGGAGTGAGGGTGCTGTCGAGAGTGAGTCGGTCGTAGCGCGTGTGCGAGGGAGCACATGGAAGCGCGTAGTGAGGAGTGTTACAGAGGATGTAACGGAAGCATGCATGCCTGTGGGGAGTGTTACAGAGGATGTAACGGGAGAGAGTGCGCAAGAGGATGCGTGAGAAAGGTGTGTAACGGACAGGTGCATGGGGAAAGAGCGCGCTGTCAAGAGTGAGGGAGAATGCACGCCTGTGGTGAGTGTTACGGAGGAAGTAACGAGAGAGTGTGCGCAAGAGGATGCGCGAGAAAGGTGTGTAACGGACGGGTGCATGGGGAAAGGGTGCGCTGTCAAAAGTAAGGAAGAATGCACACCTGTGGTGAGTGTTACAGAGGATGTAACGGGAGAGTGTGCGCAAGAGTGTGCGTGAGAAAGGTGTGTAACGGACAGGTGCATGAGGAAAGAGTGCGCTGTCGAGAGTAAGGGTGAGTGCGCTGTCAAGAGTGGTGGTGAAAGTAGTGAGAGTGACACGGAGCGTGAGTTGGTTGTGACAGGTGAGCGAGGATGTACACCTGGAATGGAAGGAAGCACACCTGGAATGGTTGAGCGTGTATGGGAATGCACGCTGGAATTGGTAATGAGGCACGTGGTTGGGTGTGCGAGTGAGAGCACACCTGTGATTGTCACAGAGGAGGTGACCGAGAAGGGGGCGCGAAGAGGTGTGTTGGTGAGGTGTGCGAACGACGAATGTGTGCCAAGGTGTTCGGTGGTCAGGTGTGTGACCAAGTCTGTGAGCGGAATGAGTGCACCTGGGTGTGTAAGAGAAGGTACGACGAGGAGCATGGGAACAGCTGGATGTATGAGCAAGAAAGGGGTAGCGTATGGGTGTAAGCATGCAGGTGAGGCATCGACGGTAACCGGGTTAGAGGTTAGAGCGACTTATAGCCGAATCGGGCCCTCGGTGCGCGTCGGGCAGCTTCGCGTGCCGCGAGACCCAGCGGGGATCCGAACCATGGCGGGTTCGAAAGGACCGCCGTACGTGATCCACGCTGTGCCTCGCTTTGAACGGCCGCGTCCGTGCTCCACAAAGCGGAACGGGCAGCCCGATAGGAAGGGTCGTCATGGCGACCCCTTTTTGTTGAGACGTTCTGGCAGGTCGAGATCGGGCCATTGGATGGCTCCGTGCCGAGGGGGTGCGTGGGATCTCGGCCCGGGTAAGCGTCCTTCCCTGCACCGAGTGCCGGACGCATCCAGCCGCCGGCACCAAACAACCCGCATTCATTGCTCGGCCGTGCGAAGCCGGGCTGTAGGAGTGAATTGGCGCACCGAGAGGCATTAGTAAGGAGACTGTAATGATGAGGATAGTGGTCTGGACCCGAAATTAGAAAAAAACAAAATTTGATGATTGGCAAAGGATTGGCAGAGTGATGATTGGCAGAGGATTGGTAGAGTGATTGGCAAATTTTTGATTGGCTGAAATTTGGTGGGCAAAATTGGTAGTGGAACGTCCCCGATGTGGTGGGATGGCAACTCTGTCATCCCTCACAGAGGGGGGCAAAGGAGCACTAGTTATGGGGTTGATGGCAGTGAAAACTAGCCCGGGAGGGTTAGGATATATCGTGTGTAGGGCCCTAGAGATTGACATTAGGTAACGATAAGATTAGTTAGTGACAATGATACCTGTAGCTGGGGACGCAGGTAGATTAGTGTGGATGATAATGACGTGGTATGTGCTTAGTTTAAAGGGAAGACGGGGAGCACTAAGTTAGCAGGGCAACAGGTAGTTTAGATGATGCCGTGTGAGTGTTGGAGGTGAATTCAGAAGTGTATTGTGAAAAGTGTGTGAAGAACAGGTGTGATTGCACAGGTGTGCAACTGAACAGGTGTATGGAGCAGTGTTTGAGTGAGAGAAGGTGATTGTGCGTTGTGTTGACCAAATGGTCCAGGAAGGAAGGAGGGTGCAGGTGGCACCAGGTGTGAGTGCACAGGTGTGCACCAACAGGTGTGTGGAATACATGGAGTGTGGAATATATGGAGGATTGGGATGGATGGTCGTGGAGTGAGTATGGTGGAAATTGTAGAGTGGAGTGGATGGTGCGAAGGTGTGAATGGGGGAAGAGTGGACCCCCATCACGTATACCCGGGGCGGGTAGTGTAAGTGTTAGGTAGAGGGTATAGGTAAATTGTGGTTGGATATTGGCATCTGTGGTGCAGGTGGAAGAATGGTGATTGGATGGGTGCATTAGTGTTGTGGAAATGGCTGGGCGTGTAGCCTGTTAGTGTGTGTAGTTGGTTTGGGCACTCCACCACTGTGAGGATGTCGGCCAGGTGAGGCCGCAGGTGGGCTCTGGGAGCCGGTAGAGTTGTTGTGGATGGGGCCCGAGGATCCGGAGGACGGACCCGGGTAGCCCAGTGCCAGAGGGCACCGAGGGGTGACAGAGCCAGGAGGGGCCTTCCCCAGTTAGTTAGGTTAGGGTGAGGAGCTAGGTAAGCTCGGGTGGCAACTGCAGTGGTGGAGGTGTGCAGGTGGGTAGACCTGCTGGGAGAGCTACATGTCACAGCCCAGAAATTGTGCAAGGGCACCGGGAGATGAATCGGGGGAGTGAGACCCCAAATTGAGAAGCACCACAGTTTGGTCAACGGGAATTGGTTTTTAGAACCCATAGAGTAAGTGGCCAATGGATTGGCAGGGAAAGACCCCGGGTAGTGTAAAGTGTGTTAAAGTCAAAGTCGTTAGGATGAAAATCTCTATATATATATATATATACACACACACAGTGCGTATCAAAAAAAAAGGTAATCCGAATTCAAGGGGTTAATATGCAAAGGATTTAAATGTGGTTTACTAATGAAGAGGAGATCCTCAGCTTTCCATTGATACCTTCCATGCATCATTGCTGTCACACATGACCGAGTCCATGTTCATTGAAAATGACAAGTTCAAATCACATTTTTACAAGTTTGGCTAATCGATGCATGTCAGTATAATTGGTGCAAAATGAACGTCAGATGTGAACTTTTCTCAGGAATGATTGGCCTTTATGCACCCACACCTTCAACAAGTCCACCTCCCCTTTCAACACAAAGCTCACAGCGGCGGAGCATGCCCTGAACTGCTCGTCTCACCATAGCCGGGTCATTGCGCAAAGCATCCACTTCATGTCGAATACGGCCCTGCAATTCGTCAAGATCATGGGGAGGAGTTACGAGCACCTTGTTCTTTAAATGTCCCCAAAGGAAATAATCACATGGTGTGAGGTCAGGTGACCTTGTCGCCCATTCCACTGCATGGTTGAGGGTGATCACTCGGTCTCCAAAGAGTTCCCTCAGTCGATCTCAGACAGCAATAAGACGATGTGCTGGGGCGCCGTCTTGGGCCCACCAGAGATATCTGAAGACACCACGAACCTGTCGCTCAAAGTTCTCCTCCAGCTGAGGTAAAACTTCATCATTGATCATCTGCAGATACCTGTTACCATTGATATTCCTTTGAAAGAAAAATGGTCTGATCAACTGACCACTTCCACAAAGTCCCAACCAAACAGTCCACTTTTGTCGATTCATGGTGGTGTCAAAATTAAATTCCGGGGGTTGTCCTGTCGGTGCATATTCAAGAACATTATGGGTATTGACCTTGCCGTCCATGGTGAAAGCATTTTCGTCGCCGATAACGAGATACCGCAGGAAATTGACATCTGCTTCGCAACGTGCTATCAACCATCTGGCAAGCACCAGCCTCCTGGCAAAATCCCCTGGCTTAAGTTGATGCCGGATGTGAATCCGATATGGATGTTGGTGGAGCTCCAGTCTTGTGATTCGGTTGAATGTTGCCGAAGGCAATCCCGTCCCATTTCGTCTTGCGCTGGTATCCCTAGGATGCTCCAAAACTTGCTGCCTTACTGCTGCAATGTTCATTTCCGATCGCCCAGTGCGCCTCCTACCTGAATTCCCCTTGTTGCGGTTGAGGCTAGTGCCATGCTCTTGGTATTTTCTAACATTCGCCCAGATGGTTTTGGCTGCTGGAGGCTCCCGTTCTGGGAAACGTTCCCTGAATGCATCACGAGTTTGCTGGAAACTTCGTTTGGTGAAAGGTTGTAACCACGAAGGTCCGCTGTTCAGTCGTAAGTTGAACCATCTTTTCAATGAACTCAGACTGTCTCTAAACCCATACACTGTAGGCCCATCTTAAATACCCATCTTAAACAAAGGATGACGCAACCGACAACGACAACCACAAATTAAGCCAGACCAGCTTAACAATTTTACATAATCAACTTGGCAGTGGACAAGTAATGCGCCCATTTAAAACTGTCTTGCACCGATTAGCCAAACTTGTAAAAATGCGATTTGAATTTGTCATTTTCAATGAACATGTACTCGGTCATGTGTGACAGCAATGATGCATGAAAGGCATCAATGGAAAGCTGAGGATCTCCTCATAATTGGTAAACCACATGTAAATTGCCAAACTAAATAACCTTTGCATATTAACTCCTTGAATTCGGATTACCTTTTTTTTGATATGCACTGTATATATATATACATATATACATATATACATATATACATATACAATTATACATATATATTGTTACGGTCCGCGGATTAGATGTTACTTTTACCGAGCGGAGGTAACCGCAGCCGAACAGTTTTTTTTCCCGACTCACCCGATTCACCCAGACGTTGGCCGTATCGCACCACAGCTACTCAATGTGGGAAAACTCTAAAGCGACCGA
Source organism: Myxine glutinosa (assembly GCF_964187855.1). Lineage (NCBI taxonomy): Eukaryota > Metazoa > Chordata > Myxini > Myxiniformes > Myxinidae > Myxine > Myxine glutinosa. Next base: position 121,844,954 of record NC_136265.1, read on the forward strand.
ATGCAAAGAGGAAGAAGAAGACGTACAGAAGAGTAACGGGGTTTATTGTTTACACGCACATAAGCAAAAAGAGCAGTCACGATTATTTACAGGGGACATGAGACGCAGGTGACACAGTGCAAATGACTAGCTTACCTAACAGGCTTAATTAATACCCAGGACAGAACAAACGAAGACACAGACTCACGCGGGGAATTGCAGAGTGGATTGGCTGGAAGGAGGAATGTTCAGCTCGGACCACAAGCTGGAAGGCTTGGCAGGGCGCACAGCAAGCCGGGCCTCGTCAGGCTGGGAGGGAGCAGGGCGACGGCGGCACGCGTATCTCGCTGCACGCGGCCGGAGCTGGTTGTCGCTCCACGTCTCGGGCTCTTTTGGGTCCTCCCTTTCTTTCTCCCAAATTGTCTGACGCGTCTTTCTCTCCTTGCGCACTTGTCTCTCTGAAGGTCGTCTCTTTTCAGACTCAGAACTCATCTGCTTGGGGAACGTCCCACAGCGGGTTATATATGCCCCGCCCCTCAACCTTTGCGAACCTCCTTGATCTTTCTTGCCACACCCTCTCGAAGTCCAACCCCTTGTTTGTGGTTGGTTGAGTGGGGCTGACTCACTCCTCCCCTCTCTGACGAGGTGGGGACCCGCCTTTCTTCCCCAACCCTGCCTCGTGGCCAATGGCGGCTTTGGAGGGGATGTAATTGCCAATCGAGGCTTGGCAATGACGCAAGGGGGAAATGGAGGTTTTTTGGGAATGGGAATGAAGGGAATCTATCTCTTTCACTTGGTGCAATGGAGTGTCATTCTAATGGAAGACAAGGCCTTACTCTAAAACACATAATAATATATAAGCTACTGAACAAGGGTTTTATTGTGTCCTGCAATGTGGTGTTTATGGAATTAACTACCGAGACGCCCTTTTTATCTTTACACAACTCTGAAGGCAGGAGGGGCCATATCCAACAATGTTACACAACAATTTCCAATACAATACAATTTAAAAAATGCCATCCTCATATCCGCAACACTGCACCCTCCTCCTCTTAGGCACGTACCGGGCCTACAACTTTTATTTAGTGTGACACGTAGGTGTAGTTCCCTCTACTTTTAACCTGACCCTGAGTGCGACAGTTTTAAAACATAAATAAATGTGTCCCGCTGCTCCATTGCACCCTGCCTAACAGACTCACGCCCACAGCTAACCGAATTGCGGAATGGTCTTTAAACTACACACTGACGGTGGGGAGCATTATTTACAATTGACGCTACTTTTATTTACAAAACTAACCCAGGACCTGTAATTGTTCTTTCTGGGGGGGAGACAGTCTGCTCTGCATCAATGCACCATGAAAGCACCCAAAACGCACCAACACACCCTCAAGCACCAATCGGTGCAGTCACCACAGTTAATCAATAAAAATAAATCAACAACCCCTAACCCTGCAGGTGATCTCTTGCTCTTCGGCTCCCTCTGCTGGCTATTATTATTTGTTCCAGTTGTCTTTTTTCCTTTGCTGGCGGCCTATTTGCAATAAAATGCACCTAAACGTGTCCATGTTTATTTATTTTCTTTATTTATGGCCCACAGGGCCGACTACGTGTGGTTCACCTGTGGGGCATCGGTGCCCTGTGGCCAAGGTCCGCCAGCAAGATTTCGGGCCCTCATGGCCGGTTCCAGCAGAGGGGCCATGCCCCAACCCATGGGGTCCATCAGTGGTGCTCGGCCACAGACATGTGGTCCATAATGTGGTGCATCGATACAGACAGCTGGTTCTGGGAGTTCCGGGCGCACAATGGCGGACTCACGCACGCTCCCCTCGGCGCCCATGGCGCTCAGGTCCTCATGTGGGAGACAAAAAGGGGGGACAAGACAGATGAGCGAGGGGTAAGGTCACAAGGGTACACATCAACAAGGCAATGCAAGGCGAAATGCGTACGGAGAGCGAAGTGAGAAAGCTCGTCCCTACCGTACGTCACCCCCCTGTCACCTACACTACCCTTGCCCTTACCCCATATGTACAAAATCTACACATTTACCAATTCGTCGCTACTGTCACGTCTCCCCATATTTCCCCTATACCAAATTCGTCTCCACAATCCCTCTAGCCAAAATTTGCCATCACCCAATTCATCATCAATCCTCATAAGGAGGAAGAGATGGAACATCAAGCACAATGTCACACCCACGTCATGATGCGTCTCACAATCAAAACATTTGCACAGTAAAATAACAAAACATGGCATGGTGTGGAGGTACGTCATCTTTACCTCAGGTGAGTGCATGTAGATGGTGCGAGGAGACTTCAATCCTAACTATCCTCTAAATGACTTTAACACCCTTTACACTACCCGGGGTCTTTCCCTGCCAATCCATTGGCCAACTTACACTATGGGTTCTAAAAACCAATTCCCATTGACCAAACTGTGGTGCTTCTCAATTTGGGGTCTCACTCCCCCGATTCATCTCCCGGTGCCCTTTGCACAATTTCTGGGCTGTGACGTGTAGCTCTCCCAGCAGGTCCTACCCACCTGCACACCTCCACCACTGTAGTTGCCACCCGAGCTTACCTAGCTCCTCACCCTAACCTATCTAACTGGGGAAGGCCCCTCCTGGCTCTGTCACCCCACGGTGCCCTCTGGCACTGGGCACTGGGCTACCCGGTCCGTCCTCCGGATCCTCGGGCCCCATCCACAACAACTACTGGCTCCCAGAGCCCACCTGCGGCCTCACCTGGCCGACATCCTCACAGTGGTGGAGTGCCCAAACCAACTACACACACTAACAGGCTACACGCCCAGCCATTTCCACAACACTAATGCACCCATCCATATTCCATTCTTTCACCCGCACCACAGATGCCAATATCCAACCACAATTTACCTATACCCTCTACCTAACACTTGCACTACCCTCCCCGGGTATTCGTGATGGGGGTCCATCCTTCCCCCATTCACACCTTCGCACCATCCACTCCACTCCATCGTTTCCACCATACTCACTCCACGACCATCCACTCCAATACTCCATATATTCCACACTCCAGGTATCCCACACAACCATTCTCCATACACCTGTCCTCCATACCTGTTGTTGCACACCTGTGCACTCACACCTGGTGCCACCTGCACCCTCCTCCTCTTCCTGGACCATTTGGTCAACACAACTCATCTCACGATCACTCACTCAAACACTGTTCCATACACCTGTCCAGTTGCACACCTGTGCAATCACACCTGTTCCTTACACACTTTTCACAATACACTTCTGGATACACCTCCAACACTCACACGGCATCATCTAAACTACCTGTTGCCCTGCTAACTTAGTGCTCCCCGTCTTCCCTTTAAACTAAGCACATACCACGCCGTTATCATCCACTCTAATCTACCTGCGTCCCCACTACAGGTATCCTTGTCACTAACTAATCTTACCGTTACCTAATGTCATCTTCTAGGTCCCTACACACGATATATCCTAACCCTCCAGGGCTAGTTTTCACTGCCAGAAACCCCATAAAACTAGTGCTCCTTTGCCCCCCGCTGTGAGGGATGGTGGATTGGCCATCCCATCACATGGGGCACGTTCCACTATAAATTTTGCTCGTCCAAATTCAACAAATCAAAAATTTGCCAATCACTCTACCAATCCTCTGCCAATCATCACTCTGCCAATCCTTTGCCAATCATCAAATTTTGTTTTTCTAATTTCGGGTCCAAAACACTAACCTCATCACCCGTCTACTTACTAGATTCTCTCGGTGCGCCAATTCACTTCGAAAGCTCGGCTTCGTACAGCCGAGCAATGAATGCGGGTTCTTTGGTGCCGGCGGCTGGATGCGTCCGACACTCGGTGCAGGGAAGAACGCTTACCCGGGCCGAGATCCCACGCACCACCTCGGCACGGAGCCGTCCAATGGCCCGATCTCGACCTGCCGGAACGTCTCAACAAAAAGGGGTCGCCATGACGACCCTTCCTATCGGGCTGCCCGCTCCGCCTAGTGGAGCACGGACGCGGCCGTTCAAAGCGATGCCCAGCGTGGATCGCGTACGGCGGTCCTTTCGAACCCGCCGTGGTTCGGATCCCCGCTGGTCCTCGCGGCACGCGAAACCCGGCACGCACCGAGGGCCCGATTCAGCTAAATGTCGTTCTAACCGCTAACCCGGTTACCGTCGATGCCTCACCTGCATGCTTACACGCATACGCTACCCCTTTCACCCTCACTGAGCTCGATGCTCCAACGCCGCCCGTACACCCCGCATACTTCGTTATTGCACTCGTTCTTTCGCTCACAGACTTGGTCACACACCTGACCACCTCACACCTTTGCACACACTCGTTGTTCGCACACCTCACCAACACACCTCTTCGCGCCCCCTCCTCGGTCACCTCCTCTGTGACAATCACAGGTGTGCTCTCACTCGCACACCCAACCACGTGCCTCACTACCAATTCCAGTGTGCATTCGCACACACGCTCTACCATTCCAGGTGTGCATCCTTCCATTCCAGGTGTACATCCTCTCTCACCTGTCACAACCAACTCATGCTCCGTGTCACTCTCACTACTTCCACCACCACTCTTGACAGCGCACTCTTTCCTCATGCACCTGTCCGTTACACACCTTTCTCGCACACACTCTTGCGCACACTATCCCATTACATCCTCTGTAACACTCACCACAGGCGTGCATTCTCCCTTACTCTTGACAGCGCACTCTCTCCTCATGCACCCGTCCGTTACACACCTTTCTCGCGCACCCTCTTGCGCACACTCTCCCGTTACATCCTCTGTAACACTCACCAAAGGTGTACACTCTCTCGTTACATCCTCTGTAACACTCACCACACCGCGCTTCCATGTGCCCCCTCGCACACACGCCACGACCGACTCACTCTCGACAGCACCCTCACTCCTCGGCGCGCACTTTTTCCTCACACACCCCAGCATCAGACATTCTCGCACCCCTCCTCTTTCGCACACCAGACCTGTCGCACACTTCACCAACGGCCTCTCACGAACACCCGGATCCAAATCAACCCCCAAGCTGACTGAAGCTCCCCTCACATCATATACCTTTCCTCGTATATCGCCACTCACCTTGGCACCTCGTCTCCACACCTCCTTCACCACCTGCAAACTCTATTTGGTTAGTGAGCACACCATTATGAGTTGAGCACCGACCTTGTACCAATTCCATTACCTCCTCCTGTATTTCTCTCTTAGTTTCTGTCCGTCTCTTCTTAATTTCACTCACCTCTTCTTCCACTTCCTCTAATTTTTGCTTCACCTCTTTTATTTCCCGGTGCGTCTCCTCAAGTTCGTCCTCGAAGGCTATTTTGACCGTTTCTATGTGCCTCCTCACCTGCCGGTCCTTCGTCTCCATTACCTCTGTCACCTCTTCCGACTTCTTCGTCAACCCCTCATGTACCATCTGACATTCCTTCTGTGTCGCTATTAATTCGTTCTTAATGTCTTTTTGTGTCGCTTTTAACCCCCCGATTATTGCAGTGTTCTTTTCCACTTGGTCCACTAGTTCCTTTTGTCCCACTGTCAGCTGTTCTACTCCCCTCGTCAGACCCTCTATTCCCCCCTGTAACCTCGCCGTATTATTCCTCACTTCTTTCTCCATACGCTTTTCACCTCGCTTTACCTCCTCGCGTACCCCCGAGACCTCCTCACTTACACCTCGTCGTATCTCCTCTTTCATCTCCTCCCTCTCTTTTGTAGATGCCGCCCTCATCTGTCCCAATTCATCCCTCTGGGCATCCAGTTTGGTTTCTACCCCGATTTTCACCTCCTCTATCTGCTCTCCCATTTGTTTAATTTCTCGGGCGGATTGCTCCCCTATTTCCTGCAATTTGCCTTCCATTCTATTTTCTAACCCCATTAACCCGTTTTTCACCCCCTCTAACTGATTCTCCTGGGCAGCCATTCTATTTTACACCCCCGTTAACCCATTCTTTACCTCTTTTATCCCATTGTCTAACCCCTCAAAAAAATTTTCTAATCCCTCATCGGTGCCCCTCGCTTCGTCCCTCATTACCCCCAATTGCTCACTCTGAGCATCCATCCGGTTCCCCATTTGCTCACTCTGAGCATCCATCCGGTTCCCCATTTGCTCACTCTGAGCATCCATCCGGTTCCCCATTACCCCCATACTGTGTTTCAAACCTCCAATTTGGTCTCCCATACTCATCTGTACAGCTGCCTGTAGCTGCGCAATGAGGGCCTGCATGTCAATCGGCTGCATGTTAAAGCCCGCTGATACAGCGGGCTCGGCTACCGCGCACTCGTCCGAGGTGCCTTTTTGCGCGCCTGAAACCTCGTGCGCGAGAGCGCCATTTTGTGCACCTGATACCCCCTCAACCACATTGCCAATGTTCTCCTCTACTTCGTCCCTCTGATCCTGGGTTACTCCTAACCCCTCCTCTAGCTCACCCACCAGCATCCCGTCGCCTTGACCAGCCATGGCGCGATTTCAAAATTCGTGTTTTGCTTAACAACACAAATTTCCAGCAGCTCGTAACTTTGAGCGCATTAAGCGCGCTTCGGGTCCGTATCTCACTCCCCGACACCAATTTGTTACGGTCCGCGGATTAGATGTTACTTTTACCGAGCGGAGGTAACCGCGGCCGAACAGTTTTTTTTCCCGACTCACCCGATTCACCCAGACGTTGGCCGTATCGCGCCACAGCTACTCAATGTGGGAAAACTCTAAAGCGACCGAATGCAAAGAGAAAGAAGAAGATGTACAGAAGAGTAACGGGGTTTATTGTTTACACGCACATAAGCAAAAAGAGCAGTCACGATTATTTACAGGGGACATGAGACGCAGGTGACACAGTGCAAATGACTAGCTTACCTAACAGGCTTAATTAATACCCAGGACAGAACAAACGAAGACACAGACTCACGCGGGGAATTGTAGAGTGGATTGGCTGGAAGGAGGAATGTTCAGCTCGGACCACAAGCTGGAAGGCTTGGCAGGGCGCACAGCAAGCCGGGCCTCGTCAGGCTGGGAGCGAGCAGGGCGACGGCGGCACGCGTATCTCGCTGCACACGGCCGGGGCTGGTTGTCGCTCCACGTCTCGGGCTCTTTTGGGTCCTCCCCTTCTTTCTCCCAAATTGTCTGACGCGTCTTTCTCTCCTTGTGCACTTGTCTCTCTGAAGGTCGTCTCTTTTCAGACTCAGAACTCATCTGCTTGGGGAACGTCCCGCAGCGGGTTATATATGCCCCGCCCCTCAACCTTTGCGAACCTCCTTGATCTTTCTTGCCACACCCTCTCGAAGTCCAACCCCTTGTTTGTGGTTGGTTGAGTGGGGCTGACTCACTCCTCCCCTCTCTGACAAGGTGGGGACCCGCCTTTCTTCCCCAACCCTGCCTCGTGGCCAATGGCGGCTTTGGAGGGGATGTAATTGCCAATCGAGGCTTGGCAATGACGAAAGGGGGAAATGGAGGTTTTTTGGGAATGGGAATGAAGGGAATCTATCTCTTTCACTTGGTGCAATGGAGTGTCATTCTAATGGAAGACAAGGCCTTACTCTAAAACACATAATAAGATATAAGCTACTGAACAAGGGTTTTATCGTGTCCTGCAATGTGGTGTTTATGGAATTAACTACCGAGACGCCCTTTTTATCTTTACACAACTCTGGAGGCAGGAGGGGCCATATCCAACAATGTTACACAACAATTTCCAATACAATACAATAAAGAAAAATGCCATCCTCATATCCGCAACAATATATATATATACACTACCGGTCAAAAGTTTTAGAACACCTACATTTTTCCAGTTTTTATTGAAATTTATGCAGTTTTATGTCTCAATAGAACCACCTTTAGAGGCCATTTTTCCCCGCAGAGCAGAGGTTGGCCTTTTTTCGGGAATCATGGTCCCCTTTTTGAAGCAATGTTTTATGGCCGGATGCCCTTCCTGCCACCAACCCTGTTAGTCGCCTCTTGACACACAGGGAATTACCAGTAAGCTGGTACTCAATTTGCCGGCCTTTGGAAGGATGGCAGGCTGAGTCAACCCCCCTGGCGTTAATTCAGCGATCGAACAGGATTCGAACCCAGTTTTATGTCTCAATGTACTCTGAAATTAAGCATAGAACAAATAACCAATTGGAGATAAAAAAGAAATCATAGAATCATTTCGATTAATAAAATTTAATTTAAATTTTTGACTCGGCAAAGTAGCCACCTTTTGCAGATATAACCGCCGAACACACTCGTGGCATTCTTTCTACAATGGAAATCAAATATTGTTCGGGAAGGTCTTCCCAACACTGTTGCAGAAGTTCCCACAAATGTGTTGCACTTGTAGGTTGCTTTGCTTTCACCCTTTGCCCATTTCATCCCAAACTAGCTCGATGGGGTTTAAGTCTGGAGACTGTGCTGGCCATTCCATGATTTGAAGCCGACCGTCTTGTTCTTTTCCTCGAAGGTAGTTTTGACATAGCCTGGAGGTGTGTTTCGGGTCATTATCTTGCTGTGGGATGAACCCCTGACCAACTTGGCGTATACCAGAGGGTATTGCATGGCGCTGCAAAATGCTGTGTTAGCCCTTTTGGTTCAGGGTGCCAGTCACTCTGTGCAAGTCGTCGACTCTGGATCCAGCAAAAGAGCCCCAGACCATCACGCTTCCTCCTCCATGTTCGACAGTTGGTGTCACACACTGAGGAACCATCCTTTTGCCTACTCGACGGCGTACAAAAACCCTGCGTGATGAACCAACGATTACAAATTTTGATTTATCGGTCCTTAAGACCTTCTTCCAGTCTTCAGTAGTCCACTGGTGGTGCTTCATGGCCCAGGCAAGCCTCTTTTTCTTATTTTGCCATCTCAGCAATGGCTTTCTTACTGCCACTCGACCTGTCAAACCTACAGCTCGAAGTCTTCTCTTCACAGTTGAAACTGAGACTTGCTTACTTTGACCAGTGTTAAGCTGTGCTTGAAGCTGTTGTCCTGTGAGCCGCCTATCACACAAGCTGTTGACTCTCAGAAACTTGTCTTCTGATTCTGTTGTGCCTTTGGGTCTGCCAGACCTCTTCCTGTCAGAGTTTCCTCCAGTTTCCAAGTGCCTTTTGATGGTGTAGGAAACTGTACTCACTGACACCTTGGCTTTTTCTTTGCAATTTCTCTAAAGGAAAGACCTACACTTTTAAGGGTTATAATGGTCTGTCTGTCTTACTGCTTACTTTTGTACCATTTCAGGTTATTCACTGGACTTGAATTGCTTAAATTTCAATAAAAACTGGAAAAATTGAGGTGTTCTAAAACTTATGACCGGTAGTGTATAACACACACACACACACACACACACACACACACACACACACACACACACACACACACACACACACACACACACACACACACACACACACACACACACACACACACACACACCCCTCCACACACACACACACACACACACACACACACACTAACCCTCCCTCCACACACACACACACACACACTAAAAGAAAGCCGTTGGTCTGTGTGTCTGTGTGTGTCACCATTTTTCTCAGAGATGGCTGAACGGATCTTCCTCAAACTTTCAGAGGTTCATCAGTGATTGCTTGGGAGTGTTTTCGGAGGGGGGTGGGGGGGAATTTTTTTTTTTTTTAAGTGTTGGTTTTTTTTCCACTCTAAAGTGCCAAAACCTTTTTGATTAATGACAGTTATATACAAGTACACATTCACATAAATAAATACAAAACAATTACCACTGACATTTGACCACAAATAAATCAAACAATTCTGGAAACGGTCGAAGTTGGTGGGAAGGCTTCCTCTTACTGAACGTCAAACTTAAGTCAGAAACTTGATCTACGGTACATTCACCAGCATTTATTCAATGAAAAGGTAAAATGATGATTTGACATTTGTGATGGATTCCGATTTGGATGTAATTGCTTTTCAATTCTATTTGCCCTCATTTCAAATATGTTAATGTGTCTTTTTCACTTGAGCAACACCAGTTACTCCAGCTATAAACGCTTATGCACTTTACTTGGGGTACAAATACAAATACAACTTTGTCTGGGGGGTAACATAGGCTATGTGGCCACGGCCTCATGCAGAGGTGTGGGGGACTGGGAGAGGGGCGTAAATTATCTATGTAAATGTGTACTGTACTGTGTAGCACCACCTGGTGATGGTGGCAGAGGGTATTACAATTTCCTTTTTTTACCTGGGCAACACTGTGGTTAAAGCACTCTTTGCACAGGTAAATTTTTCCTACTCACGTTCTCCCCCTTTCCCCAAAACGGAGGGTCCTGTCAAAGCCACCACCCTCCCCCGCCACCACCCCAAAATAACAAAAGATGTATATGTAGTATATCTTTCCCCTTCCCCTGCCCTCACCTCTCCCTCCCCTGCCCCTTCCACTCCCCCCCACTCCTTTCCTCAGCCATCACTCCCCTCCCTTCCCCCAAGATTAGTTTCACAAAAAATTCCAACACCAGGTACCATTTCCAATTTATTGAAGGAATGTGCTTACAATTTATTAAAAGTGCTTAACCATACCATGCCGTGAAAGTAAAAAAAAAACCACAACACCATCATGTACCGCTTAAAATTTATATTTTACAAACACATGCAACTTTCAAATGATGATGATAATGATGGTGATGAATTTAAATCCCATGAAGTCCTTGAACTTTGAGGGCGACCCAAATGATGGTGCAGCAAAATTGTGCACTAAGGGAGATCCAGGAGAGGTGGAAGAAGGTGAGGACGCTGGTGAGGACGCTGAGAGGAAGGCAGGAGAGGGTGTTGATGGTCTTGAGGTATTGGGAGCAGGGCTGAAGAAATAGGTAATGGAGAGCTGCCTCATAGATTGCCCAACATTTTGATGTAACTCTTTGTATGGGAACAGCACATCATCCAAGCCCCTCTTGAAATTGAGGTACCTCTCCATGACTGGGTCAGGGTCTTGCACCCTGCCCGCATATCCTGCAGCAACTCACCCAAAAACTGGACTGTGAGGTTGGACCTCGGCACCTCTTCGTCATCACTGCCCTCATCCTCTCCCTCCTCCTCGGAAACCATTGAAATGGCCTCCAACTCGTCCTCGGTGAGCGGGTTTAGGGAACGGTTCAGCATCATGGTTTTCAGCATGAAGTCCCTTGTCTAAGTGTTGTCCTCGATCCATATTCTGAGAGTCTTCTTCATCCTTTCCATGTGAACATTCCGGACATGGTGTTCCGGACAATAACTCGCGGTGTTGACTTGTTTACACATCTGGTGGGATAGTTTACACATCTGGTGGGATATCCCGCGAAGCTCGCTTATAGTGCGGCTAACATTCGCGGCCGCAAAAGCCATGAAAAAGCAAGCACACAGCAGTGAATATCTAAGCAGATCATGCGCGCGGCTCGCAGATGTTTTTTTGCTTACGTATGTCCAGCTGCTTTATACATGGCTGGTGAAAGATGGGTTTTGTAAATACGGTACCATACAGGTATGTCAAGCTAACGGCTGCAGAAGCAGGTCAAGTTCGCAGCTCATATTAGATGTTTTTTTGCGTATGTCCACCTGCTTTATGCATGGCTGGTGAAAGATGGGTTTTATAAATGTCTCAAGCAAGCAGCACATGAAAAAAAAAAATTGTGCCCCTGAAAAACCGCGAATTCGCGGAACACGGCCGCGAATAGGAAAAAGAAAACCGCGATTTCGCAAAACACAGCCGCGAATAGAAAAAGAAAACACGAATTTGTGGGACACTTTTCCGCGAATAAAAAAACAGGTCGCATTTTATCACCCGCAAACGCAAAATCTGGAGTGCGAGGCCGATACTCACTGAGCGGTAATAAAGCTCAACTTTTCGAATCAATTATTTATTTATTTTTAACGATCACCTCTCTCTCGGAGGGAGGGTTGATTATAGTACCGGGGTGTCCAAATTTTTAGTTGATTGGTGTCGGGAAAGAGCGCAAAGCAGTGCGTTGTCAAATTTAAAATAATTTTTTGTTTTGTTTTCTGAGGAGATTATGCACGCCCGTGGAAAAACTTCTCGTCACGTAATGGCGAACGTGAACAGAATGGAGGAGCAGCGAGAAGGTTCCCAAGTGCAAGGAAGCGGGTCGGAGGTAGAGTTTTATGAGGGTAGGATTGGAACCTCCCCCGTCCCGAGCATTAGTCCACCCTCCTCCCCAATGAGGGAGCCTGGGACGTAGGGAACAGGTGCGCTGCCCTACCAGGTCTGGATACAAATATTAATGGAACAAATGAAGGGAATGGGTGACCAATTGAAGGAGCAATTGGGGGGGGGGGATATTTTGGATTGAAGGGACAAATTAACGGAATGGAAAACAAAATTGATGAAATCGAGGGTAATATGAAGGGATTGGAAAACAAAATTGATGGATTGAAGGGAGAAATGAAGGGAATGAATGAACGATTAGAAAACAAAATTGAGGGAATGAATGAACAAATGAATAAACAAAGGAATGAAATGAGGGAAATGAATGAACAATAGGAAGGCAAAATTTGGGAAATAACACAAGAACTGGGGGAATGAATTGATAAAATAGAGGGGACAATGCATAATAAAAATTAAGGACAGACTGGGAGAATTGGAGACAAAATTGGAGGCTAAATTTGGGGAAATGGAGAAAGCAATGGGGATAGAATTTGAGTCAAAAAAGGAGGAAATGGTATTTAAAATCAAAGAGGGTAATACCCAGGCTGTCTTTTTTTTTTTTGTATACTGAATCGAGGCTCGTGAAAGAGCTAACATTTATTTCACAAACAAATCAACCAGACAAACAAAATATACAAAAAGAGGGAGCGGAAGACAAGATGGGGAGAGAAGGGGAAGCACACAACCACAACATTTGAGAGCAGGGAGAAGTGTGGGAGGGAGAGGGCTTGGGGGCAGGAGGTGTGGGAAGGGGAGGGGGGGGGGGAGGAATGGGGGGAAAGTTGGAAGACAAAATTGCAGCAACAAATGAAACAATTGGCAAGGTAAATGAGGACCTTTAAGGCTATCGGACCTGTGTGGATGCCAGAATGCACCAGCAGAGGAAGGAATTGGTACTTTTGCAGCACCAGGGCGGTGGTTTGGGGCAAGAGGTGAAATAATTGGAAGCCCGTGTAAGCGGGAGAGCAGGTGTTGGTAGATAAAGATCTGTGGGGGGGCCACAATTGATTGGGGATGGAGTGAATAAAATGGTACAGGAGCGGCTGAGGACTTTGGACAACAATGTCAAGGGAGAGGTTTCTGGAGTCCAACAGAGTCTGGGAGATAAGGTGAGTCGGTCCGTTAAGCATCTCCAGGATGAGATCAAGGTGACCCAGGGGACCCTCACCACAAACCCTATTTGGGCACAGGAGGTTCCGAAATTGAGCACCCAGCTGAGGGGGTGTTTTGGCCCATGGAGGAGTCGGGAAATAGAGCTTTGGAAAAAGCAATCCCCATAGTGAATTTGAAACAGCTGCAGGGAGTGACAGAAAAACCCGAAAAGGGATGGTACCTGCAGCTGCGGTTGGACATGCAAATTTTTAAAATTTAATTTCAAATTGAATTAAAATTTAAATGGGAATTTGATTTGGAGCAGCCTTGGAGGGAGTTGGTCCCCGGGCTGCGGAATTCAGACCAGGAGAGGTCATTGGGGTCAGCCTCGTGGAAAATATGCCCCCTTCTAAATTGGATTGTGCCAGGAAGCTGGGGGGCTGCGCTGGCAGCTTTTGGACGTGGGGTCCGACAACGGGTGTCGTGGTACGACCCGGGCCCCAAGGGGAGTCTGGTGGAGTGTGGCATCCCGGGTCCATCGGGGTGCTGTCCAAGCGAGTGTCTTGGGCTGGTAGGGTCGCCGGACTCTGGAGGGGGCTTGAGACCTCCGGGGGGGCCGAGGTGGCCACTCGTGGACACCTAGCAGGGTACACCATGAGGACCACTAGGGGGATGTGTTGTGGGCCGCGCTTTCATAGCGGCACCACGAACGGCCAACAAGGCCCTGCTGTGGTGACCTCCCAGGCATGCGGCCTGGCAGCCTCTCACTGAGACTCTGGGACAGCCAGCATGTGATGACCTGCCATGATGTGCTGATCTATGGATGCAGGTCGATCCGCATGGACAGATACAAACATAGCCCATAGGATAACCATTGGAGCATCTGTGGAACATGATGGTAGGAGCATCTGTGAAACATGATGGTATGAGCATCGTCTTCCACAGATGTTCCGCTGTGATTTGTTGACTCGGCTTGAGAAGAGAGCCCTGGGTTTGATTGGGAATAAATTGGGAAATTAGAACGAGAACGAGCATATGGGGCCATGCTCGGCTGGCAAGTGTATGGAGAAGCACCCTTCTTTGGTAAAAGTAGTGAATTTTTGAAAAATTGGCATGGGTAATTTGAGAGTTAGATGTAGAATTATGGGGAGATTTTGTGAGGCCATGGTGGACACGGGACAGTGACACCATTAATAATCCAATTGTGTTAGATCAAAGTATTGGAGGCTGGGACAAAATTGTAAGCAGGACACGGCCTTCAAATGGCTACGGTGGTGACGACTCCAATATTGGGCCGCATGATGGAATGGAGTGTTGGGAGGGGACTACACAGCTGTAGGGATGGAGTTTCAGGCAGTCTGGAGGTCAATGTGGTGGTATGGGTGGCCGAGGTGTGCGGCCTGTATCTTCTGGGATTGAGTCTCCTGGTGGAACATGACTGTCAACTAGACCTTGGGCGAGGTCATATGGTTGGGCACTGAGTCTGCATTTGGTCGGACTGGGGGGATGACATGGAGGTGCAGGGGACGTGGCTGTGTGGATGCCAGGCACTGTGAACGTGCCTCCCAGGTCTGAGGCCTTGGGAATGGCGGAGTTGGCAGCAGGTGTTCACCACATTGGCCAGCTTGGGCTAGTGGAGCCGTGGTCCTCACAGGGGGCCGAAGGATTGATGGTGGGTCGCACCCTTGTGGACACTCGTGGGCCAGGTTGGCGGTTCAGCTGCTCAACTTATCGGATAGCCCCCACACGGTAAAGGGCGGAGCTGTCAAAGCCAAGTATAGTCATGTAGTAGAGGTCACCGGAGGAGGATTCATATGCTTGCCAGTACAGCAGAAATTTAGGGGAAATTGAAAGGCCCCATGGGATAAATTGGAAACTTGGTGTGGTGGATGACACTCTTTGACCCGACCAACCTGCGATGACCTGCACATAAGGTAAGGTGCCTTGAGGTGTACCGTCCCAGGTGTTTGGTTCTTGCTTAAATTGGGACATCGTAAATTGGAGTGGGGACGGGTGAGAGTGACTTACGGTTGGTAAGTGGATCTGTTTGTGTGCCACAAAGTCTCGTGTGGGTGGTGTTTGTTATATGTGTAAAAGGTTTTGTGTTTTTGTGTTGTCATGAGGAAAGTTGAGTTGTACTCGGAGTGTGAATGTGAATTATAATACATGTAAGCAGGCCATGTCAGTGTAGGAACACAATGACAACTTTTTGCACTACAGCGTTTGATAATTGAATGGCAGCGAGGGAGGAAATGACGTGAGATTTTGTGGATGGGGAAGGTGTGTGCATCAGCAGGAATGGATCAAGCTCTGGCGGAGCAGTGACTGCGCCCCACCCCCCACCGATGTAATTTGTCCCTGGCAGCCGGTGGTGTCTGGAATCGGAAACCTGTCTTGTCTGGTTGGGCGACCAGAGGGTATAGGAGCTGTTTGGCTGGCAGGGGATGATAGTTGAGGGGGGTGGGGGTGAAGAAGTCATGAAGTCGAGTGACTTGCTTTTGGACTGTGGGCACCATAGCCTGAAGCTCCCCCACCATCTTGGTTGTACGGTTCCTCTCCGCTGCCTAATTGAGGATCACACATGTGTGTAGCTATTGATATGCCATGGTCTTGCAGGGTTGGAATGAGTGCTTTTGGTGATTGGGTTTATGTGTGTGAGTGTGGGGGAGGATCCACCGATCCATGTCACTAACCTGTGCCACAAGGACAGGGCCCACGGAAAATTGGGTCAATTGAGAAGGCCCCTCAGGTAACGTTGGGCATTGTGGCATCCACTGGGGAACGTAGTCTTTAGCTGGGGGTTGTACAAATGTTTTTGAATTTTTGAATAAGTTTTGTCAGTAAGGTAGGTTTTGTGTGTTTGACATCTTCTGCCCACCCCAGGAGTTAGGAGCGAGGAACCCAAGCTTTGTAAATATTTAAATGGTTTACTTAAGGGGTGTAGAACGGTAAGAACAGGTAAGTTAGCTTCGGCTCGCTTCTCACAGCTCCTCCTAATTTATGTCATAGGCTAATTAGGTGTGAGTCGGTAAGTGTTAAGGGTGGAATGGTTACGCCTGCATTGAACCGTGCAGGAGCTACGGTTCCGGAGGGGACTGTGTTACGTTTGTGGGGGTAGAGATGAAATACCTTAGGAAAGGTCAGATGGTTTCGTTTAGCATGGACCATGTGACAGAAATAATAAGCCCAGCTCGATGTACATAAGCAGGGTAAACATGCAGGTTCAGAATGTTCGCATGTCAGCACACAGAGGGTTCTCAGAAGTGGGAACATTACGAGAACTGAACAGCTTTACAAAAATGAGTTGAAAACTGGTGGTTGTATTCGTGGGATGCACGAGAAGGTTATGGGGTTTGAAGAAAAAAAATAGCAGCCTGGAGTGATCGGGAAGGTGGGTTGGGAGGGGGGGGGGGGCAAGGGGTAGGGGGACTTCAATTATCTTTATGTAAATGTATATCGTATATCGCCACCAGGTGGAAGTTGCTATTAGAAACGTGTTATTTGCTAGTAATTTAACAAACAAACCTCTCTCTCACCTGAGATGTAAAAACTCCACTTAAAATTAACAATTTGTCGAAACTGTATTTATCTTTCGGTGTGTGAAGTTATTGTGTGCAACTTTGGTTGTTTCTCGGTGTTTATCTTTCATAAATTGATCGTCTGTTTGCCGTGTCGTGTCTTGAGGCCTTGTACAGTGTGCACTGTACAACCTTGAGGCTTTGTTTTTCTCTCAGCGGTCCGTCGTTTGTGATCCAATAACTTTCGTTCTCTGTATTCCCAGGCTTTTCACCCATAGCCTACTTCCTTGTGTAAATCTCAACTCCCAAAAAAAAAAAAAAAAAAAAAAAAAAAACATTTCCTTCTCTGTTCTCATTCGTTTATTCATTCTTATTCGTTCGTTCGTTCTTCGACCACGTGTTTCTCCCCCATTTCCCCAGATAGTTTTCACTCATTAACCTTCAATGTTTACACTTTCCCCTCAAGTTATGTATTCCGTCATATTTTATAACACCTTTTTCTTCTTCTTCTTTAAAAGGCTGCTTTCGACTTGCTCACCAAATCAATTCATCCCAAAAAAAATATCCATCTCCTATAGTGCCTTTTTTCTACATTCCCTAAACTCTCCTGCACTCCATCCTCCATCCAGCGTCCTTAAACGTATTTTTAACTCGAAGGTCACAAGAAACTCATTTTGCAAAAAATGTTCGTTTCCCATAAATCGTACACTTTCAAAAATCCAATCTCACCCCTCCCCTCCAAATCTTCCCCATCACCCCTCCCCTCCAAATCTTCCCCATCACCCATCCCTTTCAAATCTCCCCCCTTGCCCCCTCCCTCCTAAACTACCCCCTCACCCCTCCCCGCCAAGACGCCCCCTCGCCCCTCCCCTCCTAGACTCCTGCCTCACCCCTCCCCTCCAAATCTCCCCCATATCCCATCCCTTTCAAATCCCTCCCCTTGTCCCTTCCCTCCCAAACTCCCCCCTCACCCCTCCCCTTCAAATCTCCCCACCCTCATTGCTTCTCAATTTCCCCCCTCTCACTCCCCCTCCTCAAAGCGTCCTCCCCGCTTCTTCCCCCTTCAAACTCTCACCTCCATCTCCCCCAACCTTCTGCCTCGCTCTTCCCCCTCCTCAAATAACACCTCATTGTGGCTCACCCAATCACCATCAAACCTTTTGTCCGCCCCATCCTTCCCTTTCTCCGAGCTATTCTGAAATCTCTGACACACCTTCAACAGCTCTCCCTATCTCTTCCACCTCTTCCACATCTTACCCTACCCCTCCTCCCCCCTGTTCTGTATCTGATGCTCCCCCTTCCTCTTCATTAACGGTATGGACCTCAAACATCCGGGGCCTTCGTTCAAACTTAACTGATCTCTCCATACAGGTTGCTTCTGTCAAACCAGACGTGATCTGCTTAACAGAAACTTTCCTCCTTTATGATGTCTCTGATTCCATAGTATCTCTCCCGGGCTACTCCCTCCTCCGGTATGATAGACCTGAGCCTCGTCCTGGAGGCGGGGTTGCTATCTTTATCAAAAACTCTCTTCCTCACTCGCCCTGCACTGCACTCTCTCCACCTCACCCCCAGGAATACCTCTGGCTACGGCTTCCCCTTCGCTCCCACCTCTTGTTCATATGTGTGTTGTACCGTCCACCAAACAGTGATGACTCCATCTACATCTCGCTGTCTGATGATATGGACCAACTTCTATCTACTCATCCCAACTCTCTCTTCCTCATATGTGGTGATTTCAATTGTCAACATGCCAGTTGGCTGGGTGTGGGTACCTCTCTCACCAGCCATGGCTCTTCAGCAAAGGACTTCTGCGACTCACTGGGACTGACACAATCTGTCAATTTCCCGACCCGGATCTCAGTCAACGGAACATCTTCTCTTCTGGACTTGGTTATGACTAACTTCCCTGAAAATGTCTGCTGCTCTTCTTCTGCTCCGATCGGATCATCTGATCATGTCCTTGTTAAAGTGGACATCTCTCTGACCATCCTCAGGGAGCCTGCTCAGCGTCGACGAGTCTGGCATTTCACTCAGGCCAACTGGCACGGTCTTCAAGCAGCCATCAATCATCTGGACTGGTCTCCCATCTCTACCACCTCTGACATCAACTCATCCTGGGAATTCTTCCAAAGTAAATTGCTCTCTCTCATGCACAGATTTATCCCATCTCGTCTTCAGTTGTCATACCCTTCCTCCCGTCCATGGTACACGGAATCTTGTGGTGAGGCTGTTGCCCAGAAACAACTTGCCTTCGTCTCCTGGAAAGCAAATCCAACGGAAGGAAATCTCATTTCCTTTCACAAAGCCCGAAACAAGTGTGTGTCCACCCTCAGGAGAGCCAGGAAACAATATCTCTCCGTTCTCAAGACCGAACTCTCTTATCTGTCTCCCTCTTCCAAATCCTGGTGGCGTCTGGTCAAATCCGTTTCTGGTGTTTGTTCCCCCTCCATCCCCTCCCTTACCTCAAACGGCTACACAGCTAACTCCGCACGTGAAAAAGCTGAATGCCTCAACTCTGTGTTTGCCTCTAAATCTTGTGTCCCAAACCCATCCCTCTCTGTACCCACCATACCCAGTCGTACCCTGCTGCTCCTGGACTCCGTGTCCTTTCCTCCTGACAAGGTGGAAAAGTTTCTGTCAACCCTCGACTCTGATTCTGCAACTGGACCCGACGGCATCAGCCCACGGGTCCTAAAATCCTGCTCTGCTGCTCTATCTCACCCTCTCTCTGTTCTCTTCACCCTCTCTTTTGCTCAAGGTCAACTGCCATCTGCTTGGAAATCAGCCAACATCACCGCTTTGCACAAAAAAGGTGCAAAAACAGATCCTAGCAACTACAGACCAATCAGCCTTCTCCCAATTATCAGCAAAGTCATGGAATCCATCATTGCTTCGGATATGAAATCTTTCCTCTTCTCCAATGGCTTGATCTCTGATCATCAATTTGGTTTCAGACCAGGTCACTCTACTCTGGACATGCTGCTTCTGCTGTCTCAACAATGGATGGAGGTCCTCAATGCCAAACAGGAAATTAGAGCTGTCTCCCTCGACATATCATGTGCCTTCGACACGGTCTGGCACCCCGCTCTGCTCACCAAACTCTCCTCCTTTGGTATCCATGGAAATCTCCACGCATGGCTGGCGGACTTCCTCTCTAGTCGTCGTCAACGTGTGGCCCTGAATGGGTTTCTCTCATCTCCTCTTCCTGTTCAGGCTGGAGTTCCCCAAGGCAGTGTTCTTGGCCCCGTGCTTTTTGTGGTCTTCATCAATGATCTCTCTGACTCTCTCGAAAATCCTCTCTATCTCTTTGCTGATGACTCCACTCTCTGCCGCTCCATTCCTCTTCCCTCAGATCGGCAGTCTGCTGCCTCCTCACTCTCTGAAGACCTGGACAAAATCACAGACTGGTCAAACAAGTGGAACATGTCTTTCAATCCTGACAAATCTCACACTCTTACTATGTCTCTCCGAAAAGATCGACTGGACAACCCTCCCATCTACTTTCTCAACAATCCTCTCCAAGAAGTTCTGTCGCTCAAGATTTTGGGTCTCACTATCTGCCATGATCTTTCTTGGGAAAACCACATTTCCAAGCTGGCCTCCAAAGCCAGTCGCCGACTGGGCATCCTCTGTCGTGCGAAGTCCTTCCTCGGCACACCTGAGCTCCTCACCACATACAAGGCTTTCATCCGCAACTCAATGGAATACTGTTCTCCCCTATGGGCCGGTGCTCCTGCCTCACACCTAGCTCGGCTTCACGCTGTTGAAACCAAAGCTTTCAGAATTATTGGAATCTCCCGCGATGAAGCTATCTCTGAGGGCCTTTCACTCACTCACCGCAGGCAGGTAGGTGGTCTTTCTGTCTTCTACCGACTCCTCTCCGGCCTTGCACCCCCAGCTCTCTCTGTGCTCTGTCCCCCAAATATTCCTACAGGTCGCACAAGATCTGCCAGCAACCCTCTGATGGTTAAACTGCCGAAATCTCGGCTCTCTGCTCACCTTCACTCTTTCATTCCTCTTTTCTCCCGCCTCTGGAACAAACTCCCTCACTCCCTTCAATCCCACTCCTCCCTCCAGGTCTTTAAAACAGCTGTTCACCACCATCTCTTATCTTCCCCCATCCAAAACCTTGATCTTTTCTACCCCCGCTAATTCACCCCAGATCCACCTTGTTTGAAATTCCAACTTCTTTCCTGGAAGTCTTGG
>NC_136265.1:121870849-121895849 GCF_964187855.1 Myxine glutinosa
GTCACAGCGATAACAACTCTGTCGCAAGAATCCCTTTCCCGGGAAACCCGAAGTTCGCGAGTGACCTCCGTTCGTCAACGTTTGCTCCAGACCTCGAAGCAGCTCGGCTTCTTCCCCGACTCACTCGCTCCGCCTTCTCTTCCTCCTCCACTTCCTCTTCGTCGTCGTCCGGTTCCTGTTTCATTTAAAACATTGACTTTTTTACTTTTTGAAAATAGTAACCTCTATCTCCCTTAAACGACAACAATAATAGTACATGGATTCAAAAATATTTACAGTGGATGAAAACCACAACAACGGAAGAGACGAATCCGTAACAATATACACACCACATATATATATATACATATATACATATATACATAAATACATATATATATATATACATATATATATATATATACATATATATATATACATATATATATACATATATATATATACATATATATATATACATATATATATATACATATATATATATACATATATATATATACATATATATATATATATATATATATATATAGATATATATAGATATATATATTGTTACGGACCGCGGATAAGATGTTAATTTGCCGAGCGGATGGCGCCGCGGCCCGAAGTTCGAGTCATTAGCCTTCACTAAACCCGATCCAGAACGTTGGCCGCATCGCGCCACGTACACTCAATATGGAAACCTCTAAAGCGACCGAAAGAGCATGAAGAAGTAAAGACAAAGTAGGGAATAACAAGATTTATTACTATTTATACACACTAAGCAGAAAGGAAAAGAAAGATGATTTATAAGGCAATGGAAGGAGCAGGAGACATAGTGCAATGATTAGCTTATATATATGGCAGTCTTAATTAATACCCCAAGACAACATGAAAGACGGACGAACAATCACACTTACACGGGGAAATGATGGCAGGAATCACTGGAGGGAGGAGAAGGTCCAAGCCGATGGCAGGGCAGGAAGGTCCGGGCAATTCCACACCGTCGAGGTCCACGTTCCGTGCTCGAAGCGAACAGCAGCTGGCAGCTCCGCGTCTCCACAACCGGCAATAGGGCCTCGAGGGTCTCGGCGTATTGCTGCAGTATCAGCACCCCCTCACGTCTCGTTCTCTCTTGGCTGCTTTAGCTGGATCGCGCATCTGCCGCACCTCTCTCTCAATCTTCTCCGGACCTCTCAATCTTTTCTCAGGACTCTGTGACTTCTCCAGGACCTCAATCTTCTCCAAAAAGCCCTATAGAAACCCGCGCGTGTCCTTTTATAACGTGCTTTGGGTTTCTTACCCGCGTGCGTTGTAAACGCCCCTCGGTCAGCTCGCCTCGGCCTTGATTGGTCGCGAGGGCTACCGATCCCGCCCCTCTTGATGACGCGTTGGCAAAGCCACGCCTTGTTCCTCGCGCTTGGCTGACTCCTCCCCCCGATGATGAGGTGGACACGCCTTTCTTCTCCGTTGGTTACCTCGTGCGTAATGGAGTCAAATGCAGCAAACAGTGGACAGGGGATGAAAATGCAGCAAAGTGGCTAAAGAGTCAATTGCAGCAAAGTGGCTAAAGAGTCAATTGCAGCAAACTTGGCAAACCTGACACTTGGAAGCTGCCATGGGGCGTCGGAGGGGCCGACTCTTATTTATTTCGGTGCAATGAAGAGTCAAACTATTGGGAAACACATCCTTAACC
Organism: Myxine glutinosa; assembly: GCF_964187855.1. Classification (NCBI taxonomy): domain Eukaryota; kingdom Metazoa; phylum Chordata; class Myxini; order Myxiniformes; family Myxinidae; genus Myxine; species Myxine glutinosa. The sequence goes on from NC_136265.1 coordinate 121,872,525, forward strand.
TACATAGAATAAGGGACTAACTATTTAAAAGGATATATGGTGCCCTGTGTGTAGGTTTATGGAATTAACTAAGAGGACGAGCTTCGACCTTTCTTTACATTACGGAGGGTGCCATTTACACACAACAAAACCATAATCCTCACATTCTTTACACTTCCTCAAATTCGTTACAATATATTATATATATATATATATATATATATATATATATATATATATATATATATATATATATATATATATATATATATATATATATATATAACTGTGAGAAATAGTAGAACTCCACAGTACGAGCAGGGCGCCTCATTTGCATTGAATAAGTAATCGGGAGATTAAATCAGTCGCGGACGTAGCTTCAGGACGTCGATCTTTAATTTGACAAGCTTTCGACCAACAAAGGTCTTCTTCTGAGTCAGCCCCAAGTTCAACGGAAGTGAAGCGCACCTTACAGTTACCGTTACAGGTAACACACGTAGGTAACACAGGGAGGACAGAGGAGTGGAGGGATAGATGGAGGAATAACACAGGATGGATGGAGGAGGAAGAAGGAGGAAGGAAGAAGGGATGGGAGGAATGGCACAAGGGAAGAAAATAAATAAAGCACAGGAATAAAGCACAGCAAGCGAGCACAGGAAAAAAAACACAAAAAAACAACAGCACTGGCTTTGCTTCCTGGAAGATTCCCGCAAAACGCTTTGCTTCCCGCAAAACGTCAGCCAATGGGAAATGAGGGGGGGGGTAGGGCGGGAGCTAACGGAAGGGAGGGGGGAAGGGACACAGGAGGAAAGGGGGTGAGACGGGAGGGGGTTAGGGTTAGGATTAGGGGTTAGGGTGAGGATGGAGGGGGCGGGAGGGGTTAGGGCTAGGGGCGATAACTAGAGGGAGGGAAGGAGGGGCGGGAGGGGAAGGAGGGGCGGGAGGGGAAGGAGGGGCGGGAGGGGAAGGAGGGGCGGGAGGGGAAGGAGGGGCGGGAGGGGAAGGAGGGGCGGGAGGGGGGGGAACACAGAGGAGGGAGGGCAGGAGGGGGGGGGGAAACACAGAGGAGTGAGGGGGAAGGGGGGAACAGCGAGGGGAGGGGGGGGTTGTTAGGGTTAGGGTTGGTAACGGTAACTGTAAGGTGCGCTTCACTTCCGTTGAACTTGGGGCTGACTCAGAAGAAGACCTTTGTTGGTCGAAAGCTTGTCAAATTAAAGATCGACGTCCTGAAGCTATGTCCGCGTCTGATTTAATCTCCCGATTATATATATATATATATATATATATATATATATATATATATATATATATATATATATATATATATTTACACAGTCACGTGACAAAGTAAGTCCACCCCATGTAAAGTTTTGACTTTTTCAACATACAGCTATTTGATCTTCATTTCAACAATATTGAGAGATAAAGTTGATATAATATAACAAATATCATGAAACATTTACATTTTGTAGTCCATTGTATAATTTAAATAAACATAAATGCAAATTTCGCATGTGGAAAAAGTAAGTACACCCCTACATTTATCACTACAAATACCTAAAATTAGAATCAGGTGCACCAGCTCAGGTGCAAATGATTAGAACATCGTTAGAGAGGATCTTGGAGGAACCTGTCTTATTTAAACCTCAGATATTTAGTTTGGTTTGCTCTTTGTTGTTGAAGTGTGCAGCGTCACCATGCCTTGATCAAAAGAGCTCTCTGAGGCCTTCAGAAAGAAGGTTATAGATGCCTACGCGTCTGGGAAGGGATTTAAAAAGATCTCCAAACAATTTGAAATCAATCATTCGACTGTCCGGAAGATCATCTATAAGTGGAGAAGATTCCAAACAACTGCCAACTTGTTCAGGCCAGCCCGCCCCAGCAAGTTCAGCCCGAGAGCAGACCGCAAGATGCTGGCAGAAGTCTCTAAGAACCCCAGAATCTCAACACGGGACCGACATGTAACACTTGCCACTGTTGATGTCAAAGTGCACGAGTCTACCATTAGAAAGAGGCTGCACAAATGTGATCTACATGGGAGGTGTGACAGGAGGAAACCTTTGCTGTCCAGAAAGAACATCAGGGCAAGACTAAAGTTTGCCAATGAACTGCGAGGCAAAGACCAGCACTTCTGGAACAATGTGCTCTGGACAGATGAGTCAAAGGTAGAGCTATTTGGTCACAGTACCAGAAGGGATGTTTGGCGAAAACCAAAGACAGCATTTGACCACAAGAACCTCATACCAACTGTAAAGCATGGTGGTGGAAATATTATGATTTGGGGCAGCTTTGCTGCATCAGGGCCTGGGCAGCTCACCATCATAGAATCCACTATGAATTCTTCATTGTACCAGAGGGTGTTTGAGGATAATGTGAGGCCATCTGTCGGAAAGTTGAAGCTCAACCGAAGGTGGACCTTGCAACATGACAATGACCCTAAACATACCAGTAAATCCACCAAGGAATGGCTGAAAAGAAATAAATGGAGTGTTCTGGAATGGCCAAGTCAAAGCACGGATCTAAATACCATCAAGATGTTGTGGGGGGATTTGAAACAAGCTGTGCATGCAAGAAACCCCTCAAACATCGCACAGCTGAAAGAATTCTGCATGGAGGAGTGGGAAAAAATTTATCCCAGTCGATGTCAGAGACTGGTAGACAGTTATAAGAAATGCCTACTTGAGGTTGTTTCTGCCAAAGGGGGCAATACCACCTATTAGAGCCAAGATGAGATCTCGCGAGATCACGGCGAGGTCACGTCTTTTCGAAGCTGCTCCATGCGCTCACGCTCTCGAAGCTAAGTGATCTATCACAATCGTGTTTTTGTCGAGACTGTATCTATCTTTCGGTGTGTGTACCTATAGCATATCTTTTGGAAAATTTTCGGTGCTCATTTTTCGTACATGTATACACAATCGTCGGTTAATGGTATCGAGTATTCTGCGGCCTAGTACTCGTAGGCTTAGACTACCGTACCGTCTCCGACCTTGTGGTTTTGTTTTTCTCTCAGCGATTCGTCGAATGCGCTGAAATTATTTTCGTTGTCTGTTTCGTACCAATCGTTCACCCCGTACCTCCTTGTTTAATATCTGTAATCCCAAAAAAAAAAAAAAAAAAAACCCCAAAAAATATTTCCTTCCCAGGTCTTATTCGTTTATTTGTTGTTCTTTTTGTTCGTTCGTTCTTCGTTCGCGATCACGCGGTTAGAAATGTATAATCTCTCCCCTGAACAACTATTTTCTCTCATATATTATAACACCCTTTTCTTCTTTTCCTCCAAAAGGATGCTTTCGTCTTGCTCACCAAATCTATTCATTCCAAAAAATATATATAATACCATCTCTTACAGTTCCTCCTTTCTACATTCCCTAAACTATCCAGAACTCCACTCCTCCTCCAGTGTCCTCAAACGTATTTTTGACTCGAAGGTCTCAAACTCATTTTGCAAAAAATGTTCGTTTCCCATGAATCGTACACTTTTCAAAATCCAATCTCACCCCTCCCCTCCAAATCCTCCTCATCACCCATCCCTTTCAAATCTCCCCCCTTGCCCCTTCCCTCCCCTCCCTCCTAAACTCCCCCCACACCCCTCCCCTCCGAGACTCTCCCTCGCTCCTCCCCTCCTAGACTCCCCTCTCACCCCTCCTCCTCAAAGCATCCTCCCTGCTTCTTCCCCCTTCCAACTTTCACCTTCATCTCCCCAAACCCTCTGCCTCGCTCTTCCCCCTCCTCAAATAACACCTCACTGTGCCTCACCCAATCTCCATCAAACCTTTTGTCCGCCCCATTCTTCCCTTTCCCCAAGCTATTCTGAAATCTCTGAAATCTCTGACACACCTTCAACAGCTCTCCCTACCTCTTCCTCCTCTTCCACATCTTACCCTACCCCTCCCCCCCCCCCCTGTTCTGGACCCGATGCTCCCCCTTCCTCTTCATCAACGGTATGGACCTCAAACATCCGGGGCCTTCGCTCAAACTTGACTGACCTCTCCATACAGGTTGCTTCTGACAAACCAGATGTGATCTGCTTAACAGAAACTTTCCTCCTTCATGATGTCTCTGATGCCTTGGTATCTCTCCCAGGTTACTCCCTCCTCCGGTATGATAGACCTGAGCCTCGTCCTGGAGGTGGGGTTGCTATCTTTATAAAAAACTCTCTTCCTCACTCGCCCTCCACTGCCCTCTCTCCACCTCACCCCCAGGAATACCTTTGGCTACGGCTTCCCCTTCGCTCCCACCTTTTGCTCATATGTGTGTTGTACCGTCCACCAAACAGCGATGACTCCATCTACATCTCACTGTCTGATAATATGGACCAACTTCTATCTACCCATCCCAACTCTCTCTTCCTCATATGTGGTGATTTCAATTGTCACCATGCCAGTTGGCTGGGTGTGGGTACCTCTCTCACCAGCCATGGCTCTTCAGCAAAGGACTTCTGCGACTCACTGGGACTGACACAATCTGTCAATTTCCCGACCCGGATCTCAGTCAACGGAGCATCTTCTCTTCTGGATTTGGTTATGACAAACTTCCCTGAAAATGTCTGCTGCTCTTCTTCTGCTCCAATCGGCTCATCTGATCATGTGCTTGTCAAAGTGGACATCTCTCTGACCATTCTCAGAGAGCCTCTTCAACGTCGACGAGTCTGGCATTTCACTCAGGCCAACTGGCACGGTCTGCAAGCAGCCATCAATCATCTGGACTGGTCTCCCATCTCTACCGCCTCTGACATCAACTCATCCTGGGAATTCTTTCAAAGTAAATTGCTCTCTCTCATGTACAGATTTATACCATCTCGTCTTCAGTTGTCATACCCTTCCTCCCGTCCATGGTACACGGCATCTTGTGGTGAGGCTGTTGCCCTGAAACAACTTGCTTTCGTCTCCTGGAAAGCAAATCCAACGGAAGGAAATCTCATTTCCTTTCACAAAGCCCGAAACAAGTGTGTGTCCACCCTCAGGAGAGCCAGGAAACAATATCTCACCATTCTCAAGACCGAACTCTCTAATCTGTCTCCCTCTTCCAAATCCTGGTGGCGTCTGGTCAAATCTGTTTCTGGTGTTTGTTCCCCCTCCATCCCCTCCCTCACCGCAAACGGCTTAACGACTGACTCCGCCCGTGAAAAAGCTGAATGCCTCAACTCTGTGTTTGCCTCTAAATCTTGTGTCCCAAACCCATCCCTCTCTGTACCCACCGTACCCAGTCGTACCCAGCTGCTCCTGGACTCTGTGTCCTTTCCTACTGACAAGGTGGAAAAGTTTCTGTCAACCCTCGACTCTGATTCTGCAACTGGTCCTGACGGCATCAGCCCACGGGTCCTAAAATCATGTTCTTCTGCTCTTTCACTCCCTCTTTCTGTTCTCTTCACCCTCTCTTTTGCTCAAGGTCATCTGCCATCTGCTTGGAAATCAGCCAACATCACCGGTTTGCACAAAAAAGGTGCAAAAACAGATCCCAGCAACTACAGACCAATCAGCCTTCTCCCAATTATCAGCAAAGTCATGGAATCCATCATTGCTTCAGATATTAAATCTTTCCTCTTCTCCAATGGCTTGATCTCTGATCATCAATTTGGTTTCAGACCTGGTCACTCTACTCTGGACATGCTGCTTCTGCTTTCTCAACAATGGATGGAGGTCCTCAACGCCAAACAGGAAATTAGAGCTGTCTCCCTTGACATTTCACGTGCCTTCGATACGGTCTGGCACCCTGCTCAGCTCACCAAACTCTCCTCCTTTGGTATCCATGGAAATCTCCACGCATGGCTGGCGGACTTCCTCTCTGGTCGTAGTCAACGTGTGGCCCTGAATGGGTTTCTCTCATCTCCTCTTCCTGTTCAGGCTGGAGTTCCCCAAGGTAGTGTTCTGGGCCCTGTGCTTTTTCTGGTCTTCATCAATGATCTCTCTGACTCTTGAAAATCCTCTCTATCTCTTTGCTGACGACTCTACTCTCTGTCGCTCCATTCCTCATCCCTCAGATCGGCAGTCTGCAGCCTCCTCACTCTCTGCAGACCTGGACAAAATCACAGACTGGTCAAGCAAGTGGAACATGTCTTTCAATCCTGACAAATCTCACACTCTTACAATGTCTCTCCGAAAGGACCGACTGGACAACCCTCCCATCTACTTTCTCAACAATCCTCTCCAAGAAGTTCTGTCGCTCAAGCTTTTGGGTCTCACTATCTGCCATGATCTTTCTTGGGAAAACCACATTTCCAAGCTGGCCTCCAAAGCCAGTCGCCGACTGGGCATCCTCTGTCGTGCGAAGTCCTTCCATGGCACACCTGAGCTCCTCACCACATACAAGGCTTTCATCCGCAGCTCAATGGAATACTGTTCTCCCCTCTGGGCTGGTGCTCCTGCCTCACACCTTGCTCGGCTTCACGCTGTTGAGGCCAAAACTTTCAGAATCATTGGAATCTCCTGCGATGTAGTCAACACCGAGGGCCTTTCACTCACTCACCGCAGGCAGGTTGGTGGTCTTTCTGTCTTCTACCGACTCCTCTCCGGCCTTGCTCCCCCAGCTCTCTCTGTGCTCTGTCCCCCCAATATTCCTTCAGGTCGCACAAGATCTGCCTGCAACCCTCTTATGGTTAAACTGCCAAAGTCTAGGCTCTCTGCTCACCTTCACTCTTTCATTCCCCTTTTCTCCCGCCTCTGGAACAAACTCCCCCACTCCCTTCAATCCCACTCCTCCCTCCAGGTCTTTAAAACAGCTGTTCACCACCATCTCTTATCTTCCCCCATCGAAAACCTTGATCTTTTCTACCCCCGGTAATTCACCCCAGAGTCCTTGCAGTGTTCATATGTTTTATTCCTCTCCCACCTCCCCCCAAGTCCTCCCGATGTCCCTGCTCTCAAATGTTGTGTTTGTGTCCTTCCCCCTCTTCCCCCTCTCTTTTGTGTCCTTCCCCCTCTCTCCCCATCTTGTCTGCCGCTCCCCTTGTTTTTTGTGTTTTGTGTGTCGGTTTGTCTTTTTGTGTGATTAATGTTAGCTCTTTCATGAGCCTCGATCTTGTATACAAAAAAAAAAAAAAAAAAAAAAAAAAAAAGGCTGTACGTACTTACTTTTTCCACATGCGAAATTTGCATTGATGTTTATTTAAATTATACAATGGACTACAAAATGTAAATGTTTCATGATATTTGTTATATTATATCACCTTTATCTATCAATATTGTTGAAATGAAGATCAAATAGCTGTATGTTGAAAAAGTCAAAACTTACATGGGGTGTACTTACTTTTTCACGTGACTGTACACGTACGTATACACACACACGTACGTACACACACACACGTACGTACACACACACACACACACACACACACACACACACACACACACACACCCACACGATCATGTCATCATCACAAAGTTATCTGATCAACTAGATGCGTAAATGTGCAATAATCCTCGTAAGTTGATATTTCACATTCTGTCTTTGCTTGCAAAACTACGACCTGATTTATAAACCATTTTTAATGCAAGCAATGGACGATTGGATAAAGTAGTATTTATTGTAAATTTCTGAAGTATTAAATAAAAGAAGTGGACAAACAAAGAACCTAAAAATAATATTTTTTATTTAATCCTTTTACGAAAGGATTAAATTTTAAAAAAGATATACAAAAGAAAAAAAACAAATCAAGAGCCCTCAAAGGCAGGCGGGTCCTGCCTGTGACCTCTTGCTCCTGAAAGCCCCAGTCTCCATCGCTGTGAGCGTGACGGGGAATATGAATGACAACTATTCACAGGCTCGGCAAGCAAGGCATCATGCATTCACAATGTCACTTACACTGTTACACACAGCCTTGCAAGCACACACCCTGACGAAACCTAAGTTCACACCCACATTCTAGGCAGGGACATATCTCACTCGCATAATCATCACAATACGTAGTGGAAAAATGGGATAATAAAGAGTTGGTGATGAGAATGTAATGAGTAAACTATGGGCACAGCACCACCTGGAAGATTCACTATAACGAGCAGCAGGGCATGTGCAAAGATTTACAAACCTCGTCGTGATATTAAAAAAGAATTTGCTACAAGAGTGACATGCACGCTCATTTATTGCGAAGCTTCTAAGCACAACAAGTATGAAGGAGCAAGGCCTCAATATGGAGTGAAAACTGCAAAAGGACAGATGTACAGAAAGATGGACAAATAAAAGACAATGGACAGCAAAAAAACAGCTCATTGCAAGAGAAGGTTTCATCATGAGAGATTGGTTTATATGTCAAATTGCGAACAATCAGCTACCGAGTTCATTTATTCCCACCACACAAATGGGAATGGGAAAGTGAGCATCGTAAGCACGCCAGTGATTTAAAAAAATGATGGTGATCATCAGGAAAAAAAGGCACACATGAGCAGACAGATATTTACAGGGTACTGCCACTCGACATCAATCCTTCCACCCACAACAAATACTCGTCGTCTTCTTCTTCTTTGATATTACAGCACATGGCTTCTGATAGCATCACTGCAATGGAGCATCGTTGTGCCACTGAAGCAGTCACCCACGTAGGTAATGGAAAAAAATTTTTATCAGTTCAGTGTGCCAGCAATAACTCTCTTCACAAGACACTGTGGTAGATAATGCCAGCAGAGTGAGCACCTGGCGCAATGTCAATCTGAGGGATAGTGAACTTTGTTATGCAATGCTGTGCTTGCAAAACCCCAATTCAACACTTTATATTGGACCAGAATTAAACCCAGGTGGGACAGCTTCAATTCAGTGTGCTACTTCTGCACAATCTTGTCGGGACCAAAATGGTTGTGATAAATAACCAGTTTGAGGGAAGCCATGTGTGCAGTATAAAAAGTTGGGTGGGGGAGAGCAGAGGAGTGAAGTGCGCTGGAATAAGGAGGGTGTAGTAGTACATAAACATAAGAGAAAAAAAGAGACAAATGTGGGAAGAGGGGAAAGAGAGAGGAGAGAGAGAGGAGAGAGAGAGAGGAGAGAGAGGAGGGAGAGAGAGAGAGGAGGGAGAGAGAGAGAGAGGAAGGAGAGAGAGGAGGGAGAGAGAGGAAGGAGGGAGAGAGAGGAGGGAGAGAGAGGAGGGAGAGAGAGGAGGGAGAGAGAGAGGAGGGAGAGAGAGAGAGGAGGGAGAGAGAGAGAGGGGAGGGCGAGAGGAGGGAGAGAGAGAGGAGGGAGAGAGAGAGAGGAGGGAGAGAGAGAGGGGGAGAGAGAGAGGGGGAGAGAGAGAGAGAGAGGGGAGGGAGAGAGAGAGAGGGGAGGGAGAGAGAGAGAGGGGGGAGGGAGAGAGAGAGAGGGGGGGGGGGGGAGAGAGAGAGGCGGGAGAGAGAGAGGAGGGAGAGAGAGAGGCGGGAGAGAGAGAGGAGGGAGAGAGAGAGAGGGGAGGGAGAGAGAGAGAGGAGAGAGAGAGAGAGAGAGAGGAGAGAGAGAGAGAGGAGAGAGAGAGAGGAGAGAGAGAGAGAGAGACTTTTGAAGCTCTTTTATTATAAAGGTAAGAAAACCATACAAGTCATGCAAATAATAAAGTCACCACAATTCCAAACATGTGCAGCCAAACAACAACAATAAAAACACCAAACACTAAAATAAAAAACTTAAACCATTATCAAGTTTACAAAACCCACCCTTCACACACCATTTTTTCACAAAGGTTTGTAAATCATCTTTCATTTGGCAAAAAGAGAATTCCAAGCGTAACCTTGCCATGACCAGAGCCTTAAACACAATTACCACATCACATAAAATATCAGCATTTGCCAGGAGCTTTGCTTTTTTTGTTTTGTAGATTGCTAATTTTCCAATAGAAATTAAGAAATTAACAAGAGCAGTCTCAGGGCCTTTTTTGTAACTAAGTGGTATTCCAAAGATAAAAACACGTGTAGAAAAAGAAAAGTTCATACGATTTTAAAAAGTTGATAAAAAACCAAAGAAGGGAGAGAGTCTTGCACAATCTACGTAAGCATGGAAAAGGTCTTCAGAAATCATACAAAAAGGGCATTCCACTGAATTATCCTCATTAAAACGATGTAATAAAACATTGGAGGGCAACACCATATGGGCGAGTCTCCAAGCAATATCACCAGTCCTTTTAACAATCGGTGAAACATACATTGCAGACCATTGCGGATGGGAGGGAAACCTGGCTGTAACGAGGGAAACCTGACTGAAATACACAAACGATAGTCTCTTTTTATCCTTGCTGGAAAGTGGCGATGAGGATAACAAGATAGATGTTGTGGCGCTATCAGCCGGCAGGCTAGAGCTAGCACAGATCTGTGGTGGTGTGTGGTGGTCACCAATGTTGGCGGTTGAGCTCAGGCCCAAGTGCCTAAAAACACACAGGATTTCCTGTAGGACCTTGGCTACGCTCCTCAAAGATCTGATGCCAGTTCTTACTTGAAGATGTCCTGCGGAGAACCAACTATTCCTGTTACACTGTTACAGTCACGAAGGTCCCGAGTCGTTTTCACACCAGCACTCAAAAAACGTTGCACAAAAGCACGTGAGTGAGGAATAGCAGGAAAGAGGGCATTGTAGAAAAGGGGTTCCCGGAGGAACCTTTCACTGTTGTATGTCCCCATTTGCCGAGTTACTGAAATGGACCGCCAGACGTTCAAGACATCTTGGTAAAAGTCAGGGAGCAGCGAAGCATCGACATGTTGCAGCTCCATGAAGAAGAGTTCACAATTGTACCCAAGCATGCCGGCTTGTTTTAATATACAGTTTGCAGTCGATTTCCAGGGCAAGGCCTCCAGAAATATAAAACGACGAGCTGTAGAGACTCGGAAGGCCATCACCCGACAAAGAATGTCCACAAGCCCATGACCCCCTTCTGCCAGTGGAAGGCAAATAGTCTCTGGCTTTAGCCAGTGTTTGCCATCCCAAAAGAAGTCAAGTAATCATTTTTGGATTGACGACACCAACGTTGCAGGTGGCTGCAAGGCAATCATTTTATGCCATAAGAGAGGAGCCACCAGGTTGTTAATGACCAGGGCACGACCTCGGAAGGACAAGGTCGACAAAATTCCTCTCCACCTGTTTAATTTATTGCTAATTTTGTGGAGCAAACCATCCCAATTCCTTTTGACAAAACCTGGGGTTCCAAGATAAACACCGAGGTATTTCACACCTTCTTTTCCCCATGTCAAATTCATAGGGAGAATTGGAAGGGCAGAAGGTGGCGTACCGCCGACCCAAACTGCTTTGCATTTCGACCAATTAATTTGCGTTGTACATGCTTGAGAGTAGACCCGTAGATACTCAAATAGCACAGCAATGTCATTACTGCTGCGAACAGCAACACATACATCATCAGCATAGGCCGAAATGATAACGGGATTTTCTGATGGGGTCACTGAAAATCGCATAAGAGAAGATCGTAAACGAATCAAAAGGGGCTCGATGCAAAGAGAGTACAATATTCCAGATAAGGGACAACCTTGCCGAATTCCCCTCCCTGAACAGAGACCATCATTGATTTTGATCAAGCTAAAAATGTGATTATACAATAAGGATACATACGAAATAAAGGATGCCCCAAAACCAAATTGCTTTAAAATGTGAAACAAATACTCATGATTAACAGAGTCAAAAGCCTTTTCTTGGTCAATAAAAAAGAGACCGGTATGTTGTTGTTGAAATGCACACACATCCCACAGGTCTCGTACCAAAAATATGTTATCGTGCATAGATCTGTGCATAACACAGTATGATTGATCCTGATGTATAACTGTGCTTAAAACAGTCTTTACACGGTTAGCTAACGCTTTGGCAAAAATCTTGTAATCTGTGCAGAGAAGAGAAATTGGGCACCAGTTCTGTATCAATTGCAGGTCGTTTTTCTTAGGGATAAGGCAAACAACTGCACGTCGACAACTAAGGGGTAACAATCCCTCATGCAGACTGTATAAAAACACTGAGTGCAAAGCAGGACCAAGCATGTCCCAAAAGGTTTTATAAAATTCAGCTGGTAACCCATCAAAACCAGGAGCCTTATGATCAGCAAGGTCATCTAGCGCAGTTTGAAGTTCACCGAGAGGAATGTTCTCATCCAAGACATGCCGCTGATGCTCATCTATCTGCGGTAAATTGGTCGTAATATTCTGCATTGCAGGCACATCATTAGGCTTAAAGAAAAACACATTCTCAAAATAAGACCGAACAAAATGAACAATCTCCGTATTATCACTAAGAATATGCCCATCACGAGCCCGAAGACTAAGCATTTGCTGGCTCGCCTTGGTCGTCTTCTCACACTTAAAGAAATCTTTACAACATGTGTCTGAAGACAGTAAACCATTCGCTCTCAGCCTGACTAAGGCACCAATACCATTTTCTTGAATTAATTCCTGAAGCAGAGTTTGTTTTTCAAAGAGGAGTTGACACCATCTTTCATCACTGAGGACCTCAGCACCTTCCTGCAATCGTAGAATTTCTTGTTTCAAGGCATCAATACATAATTGTTTACTTTGAGAGCAATTGGTTTTGTATTGCTGACAGAAAACACGGATCTGCGCTTTAGCATAGTCCCGCCACTGACAGAGATTTAGGAAACGATGTTGGAAATACACAACCTTGTCCCAAAAAAACACAAAAGATGATTTAAAGAAAGGATCGCTCAGAAGTGAGGTGTTAAAAGACCAATACAAGGCGCGGCGTTTGAAACGAGGAAAAGAAAAGCACAGTTTCACCAAAGAATGATCGGAGAAACCAGAAGGGACAATAGCCGTATATGTCGCACGATTGACAGCAGAGTTACAACAACAACAACAACAACAACAACAACAACAACATGCATTTTAAGGCCATTTTCCCTGCTAGAGTGGGGGTTAGCTTTGTGGTCCCCATGACAATCTTCTCCATCTTGCCCTATTTTCTGCATCTCTCCTTGTTAACCTCCTTGCCCGCATTTCTTCTTCCACCATCTTTGGCCAAGTCTTTCTCGGTCTTCCCCGTCCTCGACTTCCTTCTACATTCATATCCATCACTCTTCTCAACCAGTCACTTTCATTTTCATCCTTCCTCAACACGTGACCAAACCATCTCAACCTGTTCCTCTTCACAACATCAATCACAGGCTCTATTCCCATCATTTTTCACAATTCATCATTTGTCTTCCTCTCTCTCAATGATACTCCGCACATCCATCAAACCATTCGCATTTCAACCCTTTCCAACCTTCATTGCTGCTCTACGTTCATTACCCATGTCTCGCTCCCATAAATCATAACACTTCTCACACATGCAGCATGCACCTTTCCCTTCAGCTTCAACGACACTCCCCTCCTCATCAGCACGCCACTCAGTTCCCGAAACTTCTTCCATGCACATCTCACTCTAGCAACCGTTGCCGAGTCTGATCCACCTTCTCCATTCAGCATGTCTCCGAGGTAGCAAAATGTTTTCACACCTTCCAGCTTCACGCCGTCTCCAAGATCCAACTCAACATTTCCTCCATCTGCAGCTCCCTCTGTGCACACCTTACATTTGAATGTAGCTGCCACAAATTATTATTTTTATTTTTTTTGGATACTGATTCGAGGCTCGTGAAAGAGCTAACATTTACTTCACAAACAAATCAACCAGACAAACAAAATATATAAAAAGAGGGAGCGGAAGACCAGATGGGGAGAGAAGGGGAAGCACACAAACACAACATTTGAGAGCAGGGAGATGTGTGGAAGGGAGAGGGCTTGGGGGGAGGAGGCATGGGAAGGGGGGGGGGGGGGGGAGAAGTATAAAACACAAGCACACCAAGGACTTCCAAGACAGAAGTTGGTATTTCAAAAAAGTGGAAATGGGGTGAAATTAGCAGGGGTAGAAAAGATCAAGGTTTTGGATGGGGGAAGATAAGAGATGGTGGTGAACAGCTGTTTTAAAGACCTGGAGGGTGGAGTGGGATTGAAGAGAGTGAGGGAGTTTGTTCCAGAGGCGGGAGAAAAGAGGAATGAAGGAGTGAAGGTGAGCAGAGAGTCTTGATTTTGGCAGTTTAACCATAAGAGGGTTGCAGGCAGATCTTGTGCGACCTGTAGGAATATTTGCAGGACAGAGCCCAGAGATAGCTGGGGGGGCAAGGCCAGAGAGGAGTCGGTAGAAGACGGAAAAACCACCAACCTGCCTGCGGTGAGTGAGTGAGAGGCCCTTGGAGTTAGCTTCATCGGGGAGATTCCAATGATTCTGAATGCTTTGGTTTCAACAGCGTGAAGACGAGCTAGGTGTGAGGCAGGAGCACCAGCCCAGAGGGGAGAGCAGTATTCCATTGAGCTGCGGATGAAAGCCTTGTATGTGGTGAGGAGCTCAGGTGTGCCAAGGAAGGACTTCGCACGACGGAGGATGCCCAGTCGGCGACTGGCTTTGGAGGCCAGATTTGAAATGTGGTTTTCCCATGAAAGATCATGGCAGATAGTGAGACCCAAAAGCTTGAGTGACATAACTTCTTGGAGAGGATTATTCAGAAAGTGGATGGGAGGGTTGTCCAGTCGGTCTTTTCGGAGAGACATCGTAAGAGTGTGAGATTTGTCAGGATTGAAAGACATGTTCCACTTGTTTGCCCAGTCTGTGATTTTGTCCAGGTCTGCAGAGAGTGAGGAGGCTGCAGACTGCCGATCTGAGGGATGAAGAATGGAGCGACAGAGAGTAGAGTCATCAGCAAAGAGATAGAGAGGATTTTCAAGAGTCAGAGAGATCATTGATGAAGACCAGAAAGAGCACAGGGCCCAGAACACTGCCTTGGGGAACTCCAGCCTGAACAGGAAGAGGAGTTGAGAGAAACCCATTCAGGGCCACATGTTGACTACGACTAGAGAAGAGGTCCGCCAGCCATTCGGGGAGATTTCCATGGATACCAAAAGAGGAGAGTTTGGTGAGCAGAGCGGGGTGCCAGACCGTATCGAAGGCACGTGATATGTCAAGGGAGACTGCTCTAATTTCCTGTTTGGCATTGAGGACCTCCATCCATTGTTGAGAAAGCAGAAGCAGCATGTCCAGAGTCGAGTGACCAGGTCTGAAACCAAATTGATGATCAGAGATCAAGCCATTGGAGAAGAGGAAAGATTTCATATCTGAAGCAATGATGGATTCCATGACTTTGCTGATAATTGGGAGAAGGCTGATTGGTCTGTAGTTGCTGGGATCTGTTTTCGCACCTTTTTTGTGCAAAGCGGTGATGTTGGCAGATTTCCAAGCAGATGGAAGATGACCTTGAGCAAAAGAGAGGGTGAAGAGAACAGAGAGAGGGAGTGAAAGAGCGGAAGAACAGGATTTTAGGACCCGTGGGCTGATGCCATCAGGTCCAGATGCAGAATCAGAGTCGAGGGTTGACAGAAACTTTTCCACCTTGTCAGGAGGAAAGGACACAGAGTCCAGGAGCATCTGGGTACGACTGGGTACGGTGGGTACAGAGAGGGATGGGTTTGGGACACAAGATTTAGAGGCAAACACAGAGTTGAGGCATTCAGCTTTTTCACGTGCGGAGTCAGCCGTGTGGCCATTTGAGGTGAGGGAGGGGATGGAGGAGGAACAAACACCAGAAACAGATTTGACCAGACGCCACCAGGATTTGGAAGAGGGAGACAGATAAGAGAGTTCGGTCCTGAGAACGGAGAGATATTGTTTCCTGGCTCTCCTGAGGGTGGACACACACTTGTTTCGGGCTTTGTGAAAGGAAATGAGATTTCCTTCCGTTGGATTTGCTTTCCAGGAGACGAAAGCAAGTTGTTTTTGGGCAATAGCCTCACCACAAGATTCCGTGTACCATGGACGGGAGGAAGGGTATGACAACTGAAGACGAGATGGGATAAATCTGTGCATGAGAGAGAGCAATTTACTTTGGAAGAATTCCCAGGATGAGTTGATGTCAGAGGCGGTAGAGATGGGAGACCAGTCCAGATGATTGATGGCTGCTTGAAGACCGTGCCAGTTGGCCTGAGTGAAATGACAGACTCGTCGACGCTGAGGAGGCTATCTGAGAATGGTCAGAGAGATGTCCACTTTAACAAGCACATGATCAGAAGAGCCGATTGGAGCAGAAGAAGAGCAGCAGACATTTTCAGGGAAGTTAGTCTTAACAAAGTCCAGAAGAGAAGATGCTCCGTTGACTGAGATCCGGGTCAGGAAATTGACAGATTGTGTCAGTCCCAGTGAGTCACAGAAGTCCTTTGCTGAAGAGCCATGGCTGGTGAGAGAGGTACCCACACCCAGCCAACTGGCATGGTGACAGTTGAAATCACCACATATGAGGAAGAGAGAGTTGGGATGGGTAGATAGAAGTTGGTCCATATTATCAGACAGCGAGATGTATACACAAAGAATTAAGTTAAGCACCCCCCCCGTTTTTTTACAACCTCGCACGTTACAAGTTTGTTGTCGTCAAAACAGTGTAATATACCCATGATATTGCTATATTTTCTGGAGAAGTGATATTATGGTCACATAAAAACATAACAATCATGCCGTTTTCAATATTTTATTCTGAATAATTTAAGGTGAAATTTTTTGGGAATTTTAGGCATATTTTCACCTCAATTTAAGTATGGAGCTATAGGTCCATCACGGACAGTGTGGATGACGTTTATGTTTTCTAACGTACAGTCATTGTGCTGAGAAGACCTCTAGCGATCTTTGCGTCAATAACGTGTGTAGGACCCACGTGATCGGATCACTGACTCAACCCTACGTCACAGATGCGTGCACTCATCTGCATTTCATCAATGGATAATTGCTAATGTCATACCAATCATTATTTGATCTCACATACCTTAGAATATATGCCAATGTATACATATACACAAAGAATATATATTAGGGGGTGCTTACCTTAATTCGTTGTGTAGGGGTGCTTAACTTAATTCTTTGTGTATAGATGGAGTCATCATTGTTTGGTGGACGGTACAACACACATATGAACAAAAGGTGGGAGCGAAGGGGAAGCCGTAGCCAAAGGTATTCCTGGGGGTGAGGTGGTGAGAGGGCAGTGCAGGGCGAGTGAGGAAGAGAGTTTTTTATAAAGATAGCAACCCCACCTCCAGGACGAGGCTCAGGTCTATCATACCGGAGGAGGGAGTAACCTGGGAGAGATACCAAGGAATCAGAGACATCATGAAGGAGGAACGTTTCTGTTAAGCAGATCATGTCTGGTTTGTCAGAAGCAACCTGTATGGAGAGATCAGTCAAGTTTGAGCGAAGGCCCCGGATGTTTGAGGTCCATACTGTAAAGGAAGGGGAAGGGGGAGCATCGGATACAGAACAGGGGGGGGGGGGGGGGAGCGGTAGGGTAAGATGTGGAAGAGGAGGAAGAGGTAGGGAGAGCTGTTGAAGGTGTGTCAGAGATTTCAGAATAGCTTGGAGAAAGGGAAGAATGGGGCGGACAAAAGGTTTGATGGTGATTGGGTGAGGGGCAGCGAGGTGTTATTTGAGGAGGGGGAAGAGTGAGGCAGAAGGTTGAGGGAGATGAAGGTGAAAGTTGGAAGGGGGAAGAAGCGGGGAGGACGCTTTGAGGAGGAGGGGTGAGAGGGGAGTCTAGGAGGGGAGGAGCGAGAGAGAGTCTCAGAGGGGAGGGGTGTGGGGGGAGTTTAGGAGGGAAAGGGCAAGGGGGGAGATTTGAAAGGGATGGGTGATGGGGAGGATTTGGAGGGGAGGGGCAAGGGGGAAGATTTGAAAGAGATGGGTGATGGGGATGATTTGGAGGGGAGGGGTGATGGGGAAGTTTTGGAGGGAAGGGTGATGGGGAAGATTTGGAGGGGAGGGGCAAGGGGGAAGATTTGAAAGGGATGGGTGATGGGGAGGATTTGGAGGGGAGGGGCAAGGGGGAAGTTTTGAACGGGAGGGGTGATGGGGAAGATTTGGAGGGAAGGTGTGATGGGGAAGTTTTGGAGGGAAGGGGTGATGGGGAAGATTTGGAGGGGAAGATTTGGAGGGGAGGAGTGAGATTGGATTTTGAAAAGTGTACGATTAATGGGAAATGAACATTTTTTGCAAAATGAGTTTCTTGAGACATTCGAGTCAAAAATACGTTTGAGGACGCTGAAGGATGGGTGGAGTGCTCGAGAGTTTAGGGAATGAATGAAAGATGCACTATAAGAGATGGAATTTTTTTTTGGAATGAATAGATTTGGCGAGCAAGTCGAAAGTATCCTTTTATAGAAGAAGAAGAAAAAGGTGTTATAGAATATGACAGAATACAGTTCTTCAGGGGACAGATTAAACACTTTTTAACAACGTGATCACAAACAACGTGGTCGAAGAACGAACGAACAAATAAGAACGAACAAACGGATAAGAACAGAGAAGGAAAAAAAAAATTTGGTTTTTTTTTATTATAGATTTTAACACAAGGAAGTATGGGGTGAAAAGACTGGGAAAACAAGAGACCGAAAGTAATTGCAGCGCGATCGAAGAACCGCTGAGACAAAAACAAAGCCTCAAGCCAAGGTCGGACACGGTAGCCGACTACACTAGACCTCAGAATACGCGACACGAAAGAACCGACGATTCTGTACACAGGTATGAAAAACCAACACCGAGAATCCTATTAAAGACACCCCAATAGGTACAGACACCGAAGGAAAGATACAGTTTCGACAAAAACACAATTGTGAAAAATTACTTAACTTCGAAAGCGTGCGAGCAGGGACAGCTTTGAATAGACGTCAAGTTCATCAAATACTGACACCGCGATTCATACTGACACCCTCTCAGACCACTACATTTTTGATGAACCCACTCAGCGCACATTGTACATTGAATGGAGTTCACTCCGACACCCTTCCTGCACACAGCACAGGGCCACTTCCCAGTTCTTTCCACCTCACCACATGCTTTACCACTTGCCATCACCTTCGTCTTTCCGATATTCACCTTCAGACCTTTTGTCTCCATACATTCCTTCCACTTGATCATCTTTTCCTTCAGTCCATCCATACTTTCCGCAATCAACACCAGATCATCTGCAAACAACAACTCCCAGGGTAAACCCTCTTTTACGTTCTGAGCCAGCACCTCCATCACAGCTACAAATAGTAATGGACTTAGTACCGACCCCTGATGCACTCCCACCTTCACCTCAAACTCACCACTGTTCCCGTCCTTCGTCCTTACAGCTGTGCGTGCTCTTTTGTACATTGCCATCACTACTCTGATCAACCATTCCTCCACTCCTAACTTCCTCATTACCCATGTCAATACTTTGCGTGGAACCCTATCGAATGCTTTCTCCAGATCAACAAACCCAAGAAACAACTTCTTCCTCTTCTCCATGTACTTCTCCTGCAACTGCCTCACAATAAAAAGCGCGTCTGTCGTTCCTCTTCCTGGCATAAATCCAAACTGCATTTCGTCGATCTTCGCTTTCTTCCTTATCCTCCTCTCCAACACCCTTTCCAATACCTTCATTCCATGCTCCAATAACTTTATCGCTCGGTACGAGCCACACTCGAGAGGGTCACCTTTCCCCTTGTATAGAGGGACGAGGGTACTCAGTTCCCAATCCACTGGAATGCGGCCTTCTTTCACCGCCAGATTACAGATCTCTGTCATTCTCTTCACACCCCAACTTCCTGCTGCCTTCAACATATCTCCCACAACTCCCGTCGGCCCTCCCGCTTTTCTCCTCTTCATTGCTTTTATCACTTCCTCAACTTCCTTCTCAGTTATCTTCTCTGCCGGTCCTAAAACTGGGTTACTCTCTATGTTGCCATCCCATTCATTCTCTGTATTCAACAGCATTTCCATATATCTTTTCCATCTTCCTTTAATTCCATCTGGGTCCACAACGATTTGTCCCACTTCATCCTTCAAGCAACTCACCCCCATCACATCACACCTCTCTTTCACTATCTGCTTTGCAATCCTGAATACTGCTTCTCTGACCCTCTTCCGAATCCAAGCGTTCTCCGAACATTTTCCTACATGCCTCCTGCGCCTTTGCTACCTCTTTCTTTGCAGCCTTCTTGGCTGCCTTATAACTTTCATGCTATGCTGTTTCTGCTCCCGTACCCTTCGCCTTCTGCCACTCCTTGAACTTCTTCCTCTTCTCGTCAATCCTCTTTCCAACTTCATCATCCCACCACCATGTTTCCGAGTGCCTCGGTGGTCCTTTTGTCCATCCACATACCTCACCAACGGCTCCCAACAGACTAGCTTTCATTGACATCCAACCACTTTCAAGCTCAACCACATCATCCTCGACCCTACTCAGCCTCTCTTTTAATGCCTCCCTTACTGTCACCTCTTTCAACCTCCACACCTTCATTCTCGGTTGGTACTTCACCCGCCGAGCTCTCCTCGCACCTTTCACCCTTATGTCACAGACAACCAAGTGGTGCTGTGAAACAGCCTCCTCCCCCGGGATCACCTTTGTGTCCCGGAGGTGCCCCCTATCTCGCCTATGCACCATCAGGTAGTCAACAGTTGTCGTCGACCCACCTGACGTGTATGTAACAAGCTTATTATCCTCTTTCTGGAACTGAGTATTACAAATCAACAAATCAGCTCCATCAGCAAACTCCAAAATCCTTTCACCAAAATCCTCACACCATATCCGTAACCCCAATGAACTCCCTCAAAACCATCCATACTCCTCCCCACATGTCCATTTAGGTCTCCTCCTACCACAACAACTTCCTCATCTTTCACGTTTTACATCAGGTTCTCCATCGCACACCAGAACTTGTCCTTCTCTTCATCGCTCCGACCAACCTGCGGAGCATATCCCGAGATGACGTTCACCAAGAGCTTTCCAATCATCATTTTCACCATCATCAACCTATCACTCACTCTCGTCACACTCACCACACTGTCTACAAACTCCTCAGAAAACATGACACCAACACCATTCACGCCCTCCAGGCACCCTTGCCACACAAACTTGTATTTCTGTCCCTGCCTACCCTTCACCATTCTCACACCACTTCCCTTCCATCTCGTCTCTTGCACACAACATATGTCCACTCTTCTTCTGACCAATACTTCCACCACTTCTCCTGATCTCCCTGTCATTGTCCCTACATTCCATGTCCCAAACCTCAGAAACCGATCTCCACTTCGGGCTGTACCCTGCCCATATGTAGTTGTAATTGTCATGGTTCTCTTTTTGAGGCAATGTTTTTATGGCCGGATGCCCTTCCTGAGGCCAACCCTCTTAGTCGTCTCTTACGACATGCAGGGATACGGTGTACCTATTCTAATCCAGGGTACACACTGGGAAACGTTTAAAACATGGAAATTCTGGGTGGGGTGGGAGGGTGGGGGGGCATCACGGCTGCGGGGGCCCCGTCAGCACCACGCCACGTTTGCCCGGTCAGCACCAGGGCGGCCCGGTCAGCACCACACCCTTGGAAAGGACTTCGATGCACGTCGGCCCGGTCGGCCCAGAGCCTGGCGCGAAGTCCAAGGACATCAGCACGTCATCCAAAAACAGCTCCGGTTGGTGCGAACCACTCGGTCAATGGCGCGAACCAGGTCCCGACACGCCCTTGCTCGCTTGGCCCCGATGAAGGCCTCGCTGGGTGTTCTCCAAACAGGGGCAGAATCGCCCAAGCCGCGCTGGATTTCGGCGGCGGAAAGCAGCCACGAAGCGACGATATTCGGTCGGGCTTTTCGTTGAATCTATGCTGCTGAATATCACACACGTCAGCCCGGTCGGCCCAGAGCCTGGCGCGAAGTCCAAGGACATCAGCACGTCATCCGAAAACAGCTCCGAAAAAAAGAAGAAAAAAAAACTTCCCTCCGAGCTGCTCTTGAACCTCGTCAGGAATCGTCCCGGTTCATCTCAGGCCTCCACGTCCTAGCGCAGGAAACCGCAAGCTGCACTGCCCGTGGGCGGGAACTAGGCCTTGCTGCATGGTCCGCTCACTCCTGGCTCCGTGCGCGCAGGAAACTGCAGGCTGCACTGCCCGTGGGTGGGAACTAGGCCTCGCTGCACGGTCCGCTCACTCCTGGCTCCTGGCTCTGCTCACAGCAGCTCCTCACAGCAGAGTTAGGAATATAAAATTTATCAAGACGAGCAAGTGAAAGATGATTTAGTAAAACCCAACACCAGCTAAATTGCTGCAGGTTTGGGTGTTGTTGCCACCATACATCGTTGAGGTCATGCCGTGAAATTATATTTGAAAGAGGACTACTTGAAGCTGGATGTGGCTCTGCACTGTTCCTATCTAAAGTTGGGTTTAAAGTACAGTTAAAGTCACCCCCTAAGCACAACAACGTATCAGAAGAGAGGTGTCTCAGGAAATTAAAGGACTGATTAAAAAAAGTTCCTCTATCTGTACTATCGCTTGGAGCAAAGACGTTAACAAACATAAATCGTTGCTGATTGTATTCAAGCTCTACAGAGGCTAGATAGCCTGGTACGATTTCCTTAAAAATAGGGGGGGAGACAGACAAACGTGTACTGACAAAAAAAGCAATACCCACACTCACAGAATCTGTATTACTAAAAAACCAAGTGCCAATCAGCTGTTGCTGCCAATCAGCCATGCAGTCTGCAGTGGCACGAGTTTCTTGCAATAAAAGTACATCAATCTTTTCCCTCCTGGCTAATTGCACAGTCTGTGACCTACGCAGCTGACTGCGCCCACCATTAATGTTCAAACTTGCAATGTTCATAAAAACATAAGCAGCAACACAGCCATTACAGGTTTAATTCTTTCCTTGCTGTGACAAGGTACCTCTTCAGTCTTTTCAGTGATTGATCAGAAATATGAAGGGCCGCAGATTGTTGTACAACTTCCTGAGCCCCACTAATGAAGGCGTGAGTGTCAACGAAGAAATCGCAAATTTTCACGCGCCTTTTACGGTAAGTTTTTTGAAGGAAATCCACGATTTCAGCAGGAGGGACAGAGTCTCCAGAGACATGCTCCGATGAAAAGTCGGCCTCACCATCACTCCGTGAGGCAACGGAAGAACCCCCATCAGTCACAATCTGTGTATTGAGAGTCCATTGCCGAAGCAACGGGCTCATCAACGTGACAATCTGAGACTTCAGCACTATCATCCTGCTGACCATGAGCTTGACAAGGCTCAGCTGCCTCAATGGAGGATTCCACAGACAGATCACTAGTTCCAACACACTCACCACTCCTCACAGAGGGAGGGGTGGCACAATCAACACAAGCTTCAGCAGGGGACCCACATGGAGGCTCAACCTCACATGGAGGTTTACCCTCAGAACACTGGAGAGACTCAGGTGCTGTCTGGCCAACACATAAATTTTCAGCATTTATCACATTACCCTCAGAGTATTCTGAAGGCAGGGGAGGTTGAGGAATTTCCTCAACTGGAGGAAACTGCTGAGGAGGAGGTCGCGCTCCACCACAACCTTCATTAACCACTTGAGCGAAGGTTGGAGGACCGGCCAAGACCTTA
>NC_136265.1:121900849-121940849 GCF_964187855.1 Myxine glutinosa
GAAGAGACAGGACGGTCAAATCAGAAGGAAGAACAGGATTTATTTACACTATGCACAATGATTTGTAGAAGGAAAGGGACACAGGGCAGAGCTTAGTCAGTCTTACTTATCCCCAGACAATGGGCCCACTCACATACACGGGGAGATGGAGGAAGGATGTTCGCGCGCCAAACGTGCCTGCTTCGGTCGCTCCGGGACAGCTCACTCGGCGTGGCCCTCTGGCGGTCACTGCACGTATCCAGATGAAGGCAGGCAGGAGGAAAATCGCACGTCTGTGGCCCGGCGCGGGTCGTTCTTTACAGCACGCGATTAATACTGCACAGAGCGCGGGGAACAGGGCAAAGTTTGTGTACAACGAGGCAATTCAATTCGTTCTGCCTTCTCGTGCCGTTCGTTCTCTTGATCTCGTGCGCTCCTGATCTGCCGCGTTCTCGATCGTCCTCCTGTGCTGAACTCAACTCTCACTTGCGAACTGCCCTGGGGGTGGGGCTCGGAACAGGGTTATATGGCCCCGCCCCGGCCCGACTCGAATGTTCCAAACCCCGCCTCTGGTCGTCGTGGTTAGCCACTCCCCTCGAGCCCTGATTGGCGGCTCGTGCTTACCGATGGCTCCTCCTGCCCCGCCTTCCTTTGGCCTCGGTCAACTTGTTCAGGCCTGCCGCGTGGTATGTCAGCGCTAAACCAAAACCAAAGTGCCATAAGAACACCTAATCTCACTGGCCTACTCAACGCAAAACTAAACACAGGAAAGGGCTACACTTACATTTACTAAGAAATAACTGAACTATCGTGAGGCTACATGTTGTGGTGTAACTAACTAAGAGGGGAAATTAACCTTTATTTCAAAACCGCAACAATACTTATCCGGTCCCCCACAGACTTACAGACCTGAGCCTAGATCTACTGTAATCTATATACAGCAGAGAATAATAACATGACCCTTCCTGACACTCCCGTAGGGAGTGGGTATAAGAGTTATCAAAAACACAAAATATGTACAAACATCAACACAAATAATAATTGTAGTCGTTCCTACTCAGACTCCTCCGACATGGCTGCGGTGGGAGATGAGGTGGAGGAGGCTTATCCTGCTGCAAAACCAAGCTGATGTAAGCAGCGCTGATTGGCTCAGAGCGTGTGCATAAAGTACAAAAAATGGCAGTGAGTGCGTTTACTCGGGGAGTGCTATGTGTTATGGATTTTCTTACTTCTTTTAGTTAAAAAAAATTTTCTACAAGCCAAAGAGCTCTGTAACGAATCAGCGTTCTACAGGGCAGTATTAAAAGAGGTGCAACTGCAATTTATTTGAAACATCATGAGACGCATTTTTCTCCTTCAGACAAGAACGGTTCTTTCTAGCCTCGCTTGTATCAATGCGCTGGATCATATTTGATGAAGACTTTTTAAGTCTTCGTTTCCTTGTTTACATGTTAGTGTGATAAAATGAAATAATTAATTTTTTAATTTACCATAATTCAATTCTTCAACTAAACGTTTATATTTCTTGATCTAAGCATTCTGCCTTCAAGTACTGGTAGCAAAGTGCTTCCCCAACTGATATTTCACTAATAACTGACCAACCCCATTGGCATACAGTAATGGTTAAATTGTCTGCTCCGAGTCTCGGAGATTTGCGGTTTGAACCCCGGCAGAGTCAAACGAAAGATTTTAAAAATGCAAGTGCTGCTTCCTTGCTTGATCCTCACCTCTATATTAAAGTAGCGGAAGTTTTGTGTCCGTCCGTCATGCTACATCATTACGTCTATGATGTCATTATGGCGTACGACGGCTGACTCAACCAACCGCCATTGTAATTTATATGCCGTTGAGGCCGAACACGTCGTCGAAGCAGTCAAACCTGTCATATATCACAATCACCATGATCGACCTTCACTTTCTTCATTCAGTATAAATCAAACAAACCGATTGCTAAAATGATCATCAAATATCGAAAGCAAAGGCGTTACGGATCTTCCAACGACACAGCACGTATAGGCCTCAGGCTTCGTGCCTTCAAGCCTCACCTTCGGGCCGCTTCGGACAAATTAAGCCCAGGTTTCTTAATACAGTAGTATCATTTTTGTAATAATATATAATATAGTAAATATAACCACAACACTTTAATCCCAATGTCGTGAATGCAAAGTTAATGGGTTGAAGCAGTGTATGGTTCATGAATCGATGATAAGCAGTGTACGGTACTAATAACCATGGAAGTAAGGAATTAGCCTTGGGTTTTTTTATAGTTATGTCATTTTCGTAATAATGATAAGGTAATGTTAATATTATCGTAAATCTAATCGTAACATTAATCCCTTCGTAGTGACTGCAAAGTTACTGGAGGTTAAAATATATCATCTTCTGTATATTAAAGTAGCGGCAGTTTTTCGTCTGCCCGTCATGCTATGTCATTATGTCTATGATGTCATTACGGCGTACGACGGCGTACAATAGCTGACTCCACGACAGCCATTTTAATTAATATGCCGTTCAGGCCGAACATGTCGTTGAAGCGGTCAAACCCGTCATATATCACAATCGCCATGCTCTACCTTTACGTTTTTCATTCGGAGTGAAACACAAACAAACCAATTGTTAAAATAACCATCAAATATTGAAAGCATAGACATTACAGATCTTCCAACGACACAGTACGTATAGGCCAATAATACTGTACTAACTAACGTTCATTATTAAAGTGGTGTATTATTTCAGAACCAACGATGTTATCTACCATGGCCAAGAAGGAAGTTTATCGTTGAAGATAAATCGTACAGCAATGACGTATTAATACTAGACAAATTGCCTATAGACTTCGCAAACAAAGGAAGGGTTTTCCATGGAAGTCTGTTCCACGGGTCTTTGGCTAGTCATTTACAAAGATAGAGCATAAACAAACAACCGTAAGTTGGCAATAATCGTGCAGACTCTGATGGGCCTCATGGCCTTGCAAGGGAACTCGTATTATAACTTGTTTCAATAAATATTGTTGCGGTTCTGAAAATGTACATATTGATTAATAAAGGTTAAAGGTTTTGCCCCCATAGTTAGTCCACATGCAACACGTAGGCCACCTTAGAACGTTAGTTATTTCATAGTATATGTGAGATAAGGCCATTTCCAATAGTGATACCTGCGTTGTGTAAAGGAAGAAATAAGAGTAGGTCCCATTCATTTTGCAGCCCACCCTCCAATCGACCTCGTTGGGCACCATCCAGTCTGCGCCCCATTGCCCCTCGCATTAGGATGCTCAAACCAGCCCAAATGCCATGAGGTAAGGCCTGGAAAAGAGGCGGAGCGCGAGGTGGGGGGTGTGGCCACGTCAAGCAGACGTCAAGGGTGGAGCCGGTAAGACCCCAACAACCAACCAGGGCTCCGTGGGCATGGCCTAAGGGGCGTGGTGAGAGCGCGTCGGGCAGATTCGAGAGGGTTCGCTGGGCGGCGCTATATAAACGCGCGCACAAAGCCCTCTGAAGGACTCGCGTGATAAGGACTGTGAAGGACTATTGGGAGAGGCACTTTTGCTGTAAAGGACTGCCTGGCGTTACGAATTGTACAAGGACTTATTGGGAGCGCATTGCATTGCGAGGAGGACTCGCACGATTGGCGCATGACAGAGGCGCTGTTATCCTGATTGATTGCCAGGACTCGTCGAGGATTTGGCTGTGAGCTTGCGGGGAGCACATAAAAAGCGCCGGTATTTCTATTACGTACGCGGCCGTGAGCCGCGAAGTAACCGCTAGCCCAGCCTGCCGATCCCCCCCATATAATTGTCCGATCCACGCCAACGACACGCGGAGAGCTTGCCTGCCGTCTACCATCTGCTTCGTGGTACGAGTCGGGGACCGGAGCGAGCTGTGGACGCCATCTTTGGACCCTCGACCCGACCATCTACAACCCCCATGTGAGTCTGAGTCTGAGTGTGAACGGGCCCGTGTCCAGGGATAAGTTAAGACTGTCATAAAGCTGCCCTGTGTATCTGCTTCTTCTTCTTCACTGTACATTGCTTCTTCTTCTTCACTGTACATTGCTTCTTCTTCTTCATTGTACAAAGTGTAATAAATTGCTTGTTCTTCCTTTTCCTCTTGATTCGACCGTTTTAGTGATTTCTCCATTGGGTAAACGTGGCACGATTAGGAACCGCTCCAATCGGGTTAGTTCCTATTAACGGCCCGAATCGCGGCTCGCTATCGCTCGGCGTATCCACTAAAACCGTGGTTCGGGCGGGGTTATTTCCTTGCTTCATGGCCGGTGTTAGTAATTAGGTAATACGAATTCGGCTTACAACCCTATTTAACGCCGTCCGGAAGGAACGTCATAGCCCCGGATCGCGTCGGCTAGATAAAAGACAAGGGGATTAATCCCCCCTTGATAAGGGGGAGGCCGACGTTTGAGATCCGCAACAATATAATCAACCTATCTCACTCTCAAATTATCTTCAAAGGTATTCCTTTGTCAACTGTCCCCAATCCCCATCTTGTTACCTTAAAAGGTTTGGCAAGAACTGCCTGTTGCTTTCCATTAACAAGGCGGCAAACCTTTTGAGAATGGGGTATTAATTAGTTCAATGAGACAAACTTACCTTGTATATCCTTGAATCCACTAAAGAAATGCCTTGAATCCACTAAAGTATTCTTCAATACTATCTCTTCGAATTCCAATGCAATAATCACACTTGTCTTTCAATTCGCATATTCTCTTTAACAAAGAATGACCACACTGTGGTCACAACATGCATCACAAAATATATATACAGATATATTTTTTTCACCTCCTCGGTCATTCTGGGTAACCCCAATTCTGGGTTCTGGATTCTGGATTCTGGGTTCTGGATTCTGGTTCTGGGTAATTCTGGGTAATTCTGGGTATTCTCTGTTAAGGGCATGGATCATCTTTTAAAATCCAGTAACGGGCCGATTGGGAAACACACATTTAAAGCACTCTTAAAAGATGAACATCGGATTGGGACACACATTTATGTGCTATTAACAACAGATTAGGAAACACACACTTAATGCGCTATTAAAAGATTAACTTGACAGCTCTCATCCATGTCACCCTCCGCCACGGTTATATTGAAACGAGCCGATTCGTCACACGGTCCCGGCTTGTTTAAAACCACAATATGGGGATACTTTTAATCTCCTTACGATCTCCTTACGTAATGCTACTTTTAATTAAATTCTGACCATCCACCCCCCTGCAATGCCCTGTAACGCTAGACCAGATACCCACTAAGTCTAAGATATTACGTAACACTTGAAGACACATCCACTGTTTCTATCAACACTCGACCCAAACATATCCAATGGAAATCTGACGCAATAAACCTGGGCAGTGTATAATCAGCAGAGGCCTACATGCCTAATGTATAGGCCCACCAGAAAACCTCGATGGTGGCCATATTATTTTGTCTTGGTGCCATGGTGGGTGGAGTCAAGTGACAAATGTAGGTGGGGTCCGGCAGCTGTCGAACCCATGTATGCACATTTCAAAAATCAACCCCCAACAAGAACCACAACAACAACAACCACCACGCGGAGCTCTTGTAGACATGCGGCACTTCACAGGTAAAAGTATCACAAATGTACCTCAGCACGATCAATTAATTGTTACACTAATTAGGTGTTACGGAGGTGAGACTCAACATATCAAACAAATAAATAAATAACACTATATCCATCATCTATAATAACAAAGGTCAGTGTGTGTAGTTCGTTGTTATATCCATATGTGGGTTTCAGAAGGTGGAACGGAATCCTCCCAGGTCTCGAAGTATCTACATCCATTTCAGTAAGGGATCATGATTCATGGACCAATTTGTGACGTTTTCTTGTTGTCAAAGTTTTGTTCTGAGTGCTCTTTTGAGAATCGTCACCGAACCCCGGACAGCTTCCAACAACAGTTAGTTTGTAGTAATACTCCCATGGATGTTTTTTTTTTTAAAGATCTCTCTCAGGTTCTTTTTATCATTCACTGACATCATTATTCATTCATTTTCAATATCCACATTATTTTACCATTCATTCATTATTATCATTGCCGTAATACACCGACAGGACATCAAGACCAGCCTCATCTCCATCTCATCTGCTCCATCATTTGAACACCTGGCTTTTAAAGTCTGGTCACACGCAGTCAGTCATGGCTGTCGTCTACCGCCCTCCTAAACCACACCCATCATTCCTGTCTGACTTCTCCAACTTTCTGACCAAGCTCTGTTCCCTCTCCTCCTCAATCCTCCTCCTCGGTGATTTAAATATCCACATGGACTCCACTGACTCCACAATAACCACTGACTTCACTGATTTACTCACCTGCTTTAACCTCACTCAACATGTCAACTTTCCTACCCATAACCGTGGGCACATTCTTGACCTTGTCTGCTCTACTGGATTAATTTTGCACCATCTCTCTGGCTCCGACCTCACCCTCTCTGACCACTTAGCCATCACTATGACCATCAACATCCCCACCCCAGCACCAAGGCATTATCGCACTATCAACTTCCGTAAGCTAAACGCTCTTTCACCTACCTCATTCTCATCCACCCTCTCTGAAAAAATGTCCACTTCTCCCTTCGTTGACCTCCACACCCCTTCTGACCTCACTGACTACTACAACCACACTCTCTCCTCCTGCCTTGACCAGCTTGCGCCTATAAAAACCAAAACAGTTTCTTTCACCCATTCTGCTCCCTGGTTTACCCCTGAACTCTGCCTGATGAAAACTCGTGCTCGCCAACTTGAAAGACTCCGCAATAAAACAGGTCTCACAATTCACTCTCAATCCTACAAGGACCACCTACAGCACTACAAAGATGCCCTCTCCCGCACCCGCTCCGCCTACGACTCTCAAATTATCCACTCTGGCTCTGGAAACCCAAAAGCACTCTTCTCTACAATAAACAAACTCCTCAGCCCCCTGAACACCACCACCCAGTCATTCACAGTTGAAAACTGCATCTCCTTCCTTTCATTCTTCCAAAGCAAAATTGGCAACATCTACAACAGCTTAACCACCACCGCACCTGCTCCCCCTCAAACCACCTGCCCCCCCCCTTATCCTGCCAACCCCTGTCTCAGTTCTCCCCAGTCTCCCCTACTGACCTCTCTGAACTCCTCATAGGAATGAAAACTGCCACCTGCACTCTTGACCCCATCCCCTCCAGCTTTGTCAAGGCCTCCCTTCCTGCTCTCTCTCCACTTATCACTGCAACAATAAACTCCTCCCTGTCTACAGGCATCGTCCCACAATCCCTCAAAATTGCTGCTGTTACCCCCATTCTGAAAAAACCTGGACTAAACCCTGACACCCTAACAACTTCAGACCCATCTCCAACCTACCCTCTCTGTCAAAAGTTTTGGAACGCGCTGTAGCCACTCAACTCAAACATCACCTCTCTGCCAATAACCTGTATGAAACATTCCAATCCGGATTCCGCTCCAACCACAGTACTGAAACTGCTCTCCTCAAAATCCCCAACGACCTTCTCCTCTCTGACGACGGCAACCTCAACATTCTCATCCTCCTCGACCTCAGCGCCGCCTTTGACACCATCAATCACACCATCCTCCTCACCCGACTTGAAACCACCTTTCACATTACCGGCACTGCCCTCTCTTGGATCAAATCATACCTCTCTGACAGACGCCAGTTCATCTCCATCAATAACTGCAAATCCCCCACTGCTCCCCTCCCCCAAGGTTCAGTTCTTGGCCCCATCCTCTTCATCCTGTACCTGTCCCCCCTTGGTCACTTAATCCGCCATCATGGTCTCCAATTCCACTGCTTCGCCGATGACATCCAGCTTTTCATCTCCACCAAGTCCATCTCTACCGCCACCCACTCTATCCTGACAAACTGCATCACTGAAATAAATTCCTGGCTTCAAATCAACTTCCTCAAACTTAACTATGATAAATCTGAAATAATAATCATTGGCCCAAAAACGCTCACCAAATCCACCCATAACTTTGCCCTCAACATTGACGGTTTCCCAGTATCCACCTCCCCTCACATCCGGAATCTTGGCATCAGCTTTGACCAAACCCTCTCCTTCGACAAATACACTAAACAGATCACAAAGACAGCCTTCTTTCACCTGAAAAACATCGCCCATCTCCGTCCATCCCTCTGTTCCACGGCTGCAGAAACCCTCATCCACGCCTTCATCACCTCCCGTCTGGACTACTGCAACAGCCTCCTCTATGGTTCACCCTCAATAACCACCAATAAACTCCAATACATTCAGAACTCCGCTGCCCGTCTACTCACCCATTCCCGGACCCGTGACCACATCACCCCCGTCCTTTATAAGCTTCACTGGCTCCCCATCCCCCAGAGAATCCAGTACAAAATCCTCCTCTTGACCTACAAAGCCCTCCATAACCTGGCCCCATCCTACCTGACTGACCTCCTCTCCAGACACACTCCCACCCGCAACCTCCGCTCTGCTGGTACCAACCTCCTGACCCCCCCCCCCCCCCCCCCCCATCCGGACCAAATTCAGATCCTGGGGGGACAGGGCCTTCTCCATCGCTGCTCCCACCCTCTGGAACTCACTACCTCACACCATCAGAGACTCCTCCTCACTCACCACATTCAAAACATCACTCAAGACCCACCTGTTCAACACTACCCACAGCATTTAACCCCTGACTGTCTCTCCTCCTTCTCCTTCCTTTTGCTTTGATTATTTACCTATTGATTTTTGTCTTTTTGCACTTGTTTTTTGTACTCTGTCAAAGCGCCTTTGGGCTTCTTGGAAAGCGCTATATAAAATAAATGTATTATTATTATTATTATTCATATTGCTCTAACAATCACTGGCACAATATTGGCGCTGTCCAGCTTCCGGGATCTTTGAACTTCATTTTTGAGGTCTTGGTTATTTTCTTTCTGCTCCGAGATCTGCATTGTTCAGGCCAAAATTGCTGAGTACTGACACCTCAAATAGCAATGCCTTCTTTTTTTGAACCTCGTTAATGTATCTGGTCCCAATGCTTTGTTTACTATGTTGTTTTCAGTCCTTGTTTTCAGTGTGTGCGTGTGCATGAATGAAAACGAGGTGTTTGGGTAAATGTAAGCACCCCTTTTGAAGATAATAAACAGGATTATTTTTAAATTAAAACCAAAAATAGGCATACCCTTCATCAACCCACATTATCTTTGCTGGGGCCTTAATCCGCCATTTTGTTTTGGCCTAATCAAAGTCGTACCGCCCTCTCGTGTCCATTTGAAGACTGAACGAGTTTTCGATCATTAAATGAAGGGACTGTTTTGAGGAAACAAAGGTACATTTTGATTAGTACTCATGCAGGGGAAACGAGGTAATGCTTGTTTTGTTCGCAGCGATCATGGCAGCGGTCTAATATACACTGCCCCATTGAAGGTACGTTCTCATTATATAGAGGAAAGAAAATAGTGAAATATTTGATTTAAAAAAAAACTTTTGGTTTTCACCCGACTTTTCAAGGCTTATCAACAAACTGATGGACATGTTATTCACATATGTGAAGTAAATAAACATTAGAGGCAACGTGATAAATTAAACGAGGTATGGGGGGATGGGGTGAAGTCAATAAGCAAGAGATGGGGTGAGAGGAGGGAGGGGAAGGGTGGAGTGGGAATCCAAAAGGAGGGGAGTCTGGAGGGAGCGGAAGGGTGGAATGGGAGTACAGAGGGAGGGTGGGAGGGGGAGGGTAAGGAGTGGGGAGTCTTAAGAGAGGGGGGATGGGGGGATGGGAGGAGGGAGGGAAAGGAGTGGGAGGAGTGAGAGGAAGGGGTGTGAGGGGGGAGCCGGCGTTGCTCGGCAACGCAGGGTTCCTTTGCTCGTCAAAAACAACCAAACACTATAATGTGATGTCACAGCCAGTGTTGCAGTTTACAGTACAGAGAAAATGTTTCCTACAATCAAGATGATGGCATGGTGTTTGGTTAACTGCGGTCGTGCCCACACAAAAGCACTGAAAATACTCAGCATCACCCAGATGGACCGACACACAGGATCCACTCCTCCATCACCACAGAAAGGTCAGTGGTCCCTCAGGTAATATTGCCTCCGTCTCATCTGGTTGCCACCCTTGCCCTTTTAGCCCCCCTTCCTTGATGCAAACCATTGCAAAAGCCCTTCCTTTATGAATACATTCATTCAGCATCCCCTTCTTATCAACCTTCCAAAGTCCATGCTCTCTGGACACCTGCATTCCTTTGTCTCCCTTTAAGATCACATCTCACTGCCATTCCTAACCACAATCTCTTTCATTCTCACTAACCCTCATCCCTAATACTACCTCTTCCTTTCAGATCCCGTTTCATCTCACGTCCAAATGTTCTCCCCTATCCTCCATAATTGTAGGAAATGCCTTGAATCCACTATAGTTTTTCTCTTCCGTCAGCTTCAAATACATATTTTTCTATGAATACCATTTATATTTCTTTGATTTATATGTGAACTTTGATTACAGATAAAATATTAAAATGGTAACCTGTAAGTTGCATTAACTTGGTAGAGATAAAAAGAGGGCAAGGAAGGAGAAAAATAGTAGGGTGAGGAAGGAAGGAGAGAATAAGAAAGAGGAGTCAAAACTGTCACATTGCGCATATCAAAGCGACTACATGAGGAGCCGTTCTCACCATAGAGAACCCTCTTAAAATGACCAAATCTCAATCAAAGAAGAAACGTCACATACATAAAGCATTCAAGCTTGCTAGAACAAAAGTGAAAAATAACATTCATAACCAATGGGCACAATGTAAAAGCAAAACATTTCCTGTACGTTCGATGACATTAAAATGACATGAGGAAAGTGACAGGAGACAAGAAAGCTGACAGGAATACAAGTGGCAAAAGGATCATCGGCGGAATGGTATGCAGCGCCACGACCAACAAAGCAAGCTCACTCGACAAGTCTCGAGCAGCGAGGAGCTCTCTCCGTGGAAGCGCGTGGAAGCGCGTGAAACCAGATTCCTCACCTTCCTATCACTGCCGTCTGCGCGGTGGTCCAGCAAGTTCTGGAGCAAAATCCAGAGGTCACGCGTGCATGCACAGTAGAACGGTGATGTCGCCAGCTCTTCCTGAAAGCTGAGCTGTGACGCAGATGATCAAAAGTTATGACCATGTGCTGTCACTTCGTCCGACAATGCTTTCAAGTGAACAGCGACACATGACGTGTGCAATCATTGATAAAGCAGAGGAGAGTACAAGTGGTGTTCATTAAAAAAAAAAAAAAAACATTTGGCAGGAATTCTAATCCAGCAATTCTTTCTTAAATTTCAAGACAAACTTTCATGACATCATGTAATACAAAAATGTGGGAAATGAGGAGTAGATCTTCCTCCTCCATGAACCTTCTGACATCTTCCTTCCATTATACTTGGGTACTCACTTTGTGCAGTCCCAACTAAAAACATCATACAATGCCAACAATGATGAAAAATATATCAGCGAAGGCAGTCATATATCTTTGGTTATTTTATCCTCTAGTCTAGAATGAGTCTCATAATCAGTGACAAATGCTAGACCTTCCCACAGGAGGCAGACAAAGGAAAAAGAAAAGCATGCGATAAGAAGCAAGAAATCAGGAACAGCAAAGAAAGAAACATATGGAAAAATACTGATAATGACAAAGGAAAATAAAATTGTGGACAAAAGAAGATGAAAAGAAGGACCCAAATAAATCCTAACAATATGCAGGAGCAAAAGATGAAGTGCGAGGAGTGGTGACAAGGGAAAGTCAGAGTGAAGAGGAAAAAAAATGCAACTAGCACTGCGCACTCCGTGACCTTTGTGAAGGAGGCAAAGCAGGGCCTATTGCGGGATGAGTCGAGGTCTGTGAGCAGAGTAGCAGTTTTGTTTCGTATGCAAAAGCGGCCCACGGAGAGAGAGAGCTGTGGGGTTTAGCCGCGGCCGAGGCGCTCAAAACGCCTCTCTCTTGCCTATTCATAAGACTAGGGACTGTTTGATTAGCTTGTAACCTTCCTTCCCTCGCTTTCGCTGCCCATCTCTCACTGTGCAGTTCTTTTAAATATGTCTGCAAGTTCCCAATGGCTTTAATAAATGAGCAAGAAGACCAAAGCAACTAGGATAATTCTTGGTACAATGGAGTCTTACTTTCCCTCTTGTCAAGGACGCCCGAGTCAGAAAGGCGTTTTGATTAAAACCATCAAGGCTCCTGTCTCCACTCTCTTCCTCTTCCTCTCTCTCATTTTTCCTTTTTTGGAATCAAATTCTCATTATGCACAGTGAACATTTCAATTTGAGAACCAAAAGGAAGACAAATCTCTGAAAGTCAACCACCTTTCCCCCGTTATTTTTCTTTTCAATTCCACCAGGGAACGTAGCATTAACCAAGTCTTTTGGTTTGAGGTCCACCATCCATAAAAGGGAAACAAACCCCAAGGGTATTTGTGGGATGCAAGAAATGTGACGGTACAATCACCATTGTAAATGTAGCAATTGTGAACCCTCAAAATGAGTGGATACTGGACAACCTCATCCCCCAAAAGCCTTTTGTTCTCAGGGCAAATTGTAACCCACCAGATTACTTCGCTAAAGCGATAACAGGAGGGCAAAAAAAAAAGATAGTCACCTTTTCAATTTATAATCTTAAACTAAAGATGCTAAGAAGATGCTATAAACCCAAACAATTTTGCATCTTGCATTACAAAACAAGTTTCCCTGAAGCTGAGGGGGGACAGCGGAGGAGGCTGCTATCCATGAGGTGAAAAGGGTAAATACACATTCATGGGTGAAACTGCAGAAGTTTAGAAAAAAAGGAAGTACTTTCTAGAGGGTTCCAGGGGCATGCTCAACAAGGAAATTTTTGAAAAACTGATGTCAAAATATGCATTTTTGCAGTGATAGTGTCCAAATTGTAACAAAAAAAACTGTGCAAATAAAAAAAAAGTGATATTTGGGGGAATTTTTTGTATTTATTTCACCTGAACATCCATTGCTGGGAAGATTATATTCAGTTAGTACAGCATGTTATCATCATAAAATCAATTAATTCTAAATACCACATACCTTTCCAGGACTTTTGATACACTAGTGGTCCCGTTGGTTCAAATTTACATTATTTTTCACGGCCTTGTAGCATACCTGCCTGCTGTACTGCTTGAGCATTAATTTGCCTTTCCCGGATGTGCTTGGGTCAGGGCAGGCGTTATACGTTCGCTATTATTATTGCCAAATGATGCTATGATTTCCTCCGCCACCAAAGGTGGATGGAGGTTATGTTTTCACCCGTGTGTCCGTTTGTCCGTTTGTTTGTGAACAAGATATCTCAAAAAGCTGTGGACGGATTCGGACGAAATTTGGCAGAGAGGTAGTGTATATGACAAGGACGAAATGATCCGATTTTAGTGAAGATTCGGATTCGGCTACTAGACAATTTTAAGTGATTCTTCACCATTGGGAGAGAGGGCCAAAAACGATACATAGCAGGATATCTCAAAACGTTATGGATGGATTTGGACGAAACTTGGTAGAGAGGTTGTGTGTGTGTGACAAGGAAGAATCGATTCAATTTTGGTGAAGATCCGGATCCAGATAGTAGAAGTTTTTAAGTGATTCTTCACCATTGGGAGATTGGGCCAAAAATGATATATAGCAGGATATCTCAAAAAGTTGTGGATGGGTGATTTTGATTAAACGTGATTCTGTATTGTGATTTTCTGGTCTACTCTATGATACAAAACGTAAACTGTTCACCTGGCGGAGGTATGCTCTCTACTTAGTGCCGTTCTAGTTATTATCGTTACATTTGTAGGGGGTAGGCAATACCTAAGTCCAGGTAGAATTGCAAAGGTAGTGTGCTCGGACTGTCGTGAAGAAGAAGAAACCCCATGTATCATAAGTAGGGATCCGATAGACCGTATGTCGTGTAAGCACGTATCTTCGTTCCCATCACGAGTGGTGGGGTTATGTTAATTAGTTAGGGATTATGGGTAATTAAGCCCCTGTATGTAATGGCCTCTGTATGTAATGGCCTCTGTACGTAATGGCCTCTGTACGTAATGGCCTCTGTACGTAATGGCCTCTGTACGTAATGGCCTCTGTACGTAATGGCCTCTGTACGTAATGGCCTCTGTACGTAATGGCCTCTGTACGTAATGGCCTCTGTACGTAATGGCCTCTGTACGTAATGGCCTCTGTACGTAATGGCCTCTGTACGTAATGGCCTCTGTACGTAATGGCCTCTGTACGTAATGGCCTCTGTACGTAATGGCCTCTGTACGTAATGGCCTCTGTACGTAATGGCCTCTGTACGTAATGGCCTCTGTACGTAATGGCCTCTGTACGTAATGGCCTCTGTACGTAATGGCCTCTGTACGTAATGGCCTCTGTACGTAATGGCCTCTGTACGTAATGGCCTCTGTACGTAATGGCCTCTGTACGTAATGGCCTCTGTACGTAATGGCCTCTGTACGTAATGGCCTCTGTACGTAATGGCCTCTGTACGTAATGGCCTCTGTACGTAATGGCCTCTGTATGTAATGGCCTCTGTATGTAATGGCCTCTGTATGTAATGGCCTCTGTTATTCCTCTGTTCCTTATGACACATGCAGAAAATATCGTGATCGTGACACACAGAATCACCTTGGTCTTCTTTGGTCTTTGGTCTTCTTCACACAAAAAGACCGTGACACACACCTAGACAGAAATCGTGCATTTATAGCACGAAATAAAAGTGACCGGAACCGGGACATTTAACTACCACTGGTGCCGTGGTAGTTAATTTAACTCTGGTGCACTTGGCCGTGGCTTAGTGATGGCTGAGGGCCGTGCTGAGTGCACCGGAGAGGCGGCGGTGCTGTGTGGAGCAGAGACGAGTGGACGGGCGTGGCCTGCTCGCTCGACGGCTAGAGGAGCAAACTGTGCATGGAGGCCTGGTTCCCGCTCTCGAGCTGCACAGCAAAGCATGCTGTTCCCGCCAAGGACACGGAGGTTTTGACGATTCCTGATGGGGTTCAGAAGCCGCTCGCAGCTGAGTACACACCTACGCATTATTTACTTTCATTTATTTATCCCCTTTGTGTTGTATTCAAGTCTGTTTGGGGGTGCTCCAATTATGAATTTATTTTTACCATGTATTCGTTTGTTACCGGCATTTTCTTCAATAAAGCCGGTATTTTTGTACATTTTAATTCTGTGTCGGGTTTAAGTGATTATTCAGGTGCGAAGACGTCGGGTGGAAGCCGCCCATGTAAGTTCGTCATCCTCCTTTCCCTCGCGTGTAAATAATACCGTCATCATTGGATTGAGCGCCTTGGAGTTAAAGCTTGTTTGGTCATACGTGTCACCCTGTGGTGTTCACTTCAGGGCGGACACACGACAATATTTATTATTATTAATGAATATATGCTTTGTTACAATGTCACCATTCTTTTTTATATATACGTTTTGTAAATGCCAGCAATGACCTTTGTAAAACCCCCCTTTTGCTTGGAAGCTCGGAAGCTTTTGTACCCAGGTAAAGTTTACAAAAATACCTCGTAAAAACTACCAAGAAGTAATTCACATAATTGTGGTCACAATACGTAGCATTGGACCCCATCCAGATGATATGGGTTAAGAAACCAATCAGCATATTTGAATAGCACCTCAATTCCCAAAAATCGTGGCATACTTTTCTGATGACAAGAATATGGAAACCTCTGTATGGGTCTCGTTACAAGAATAGGGAGTTCCATAAGATATGGAAGGAGTTTCACCCCGGCACATTGTATCAAAGATAAGAGAGCTCCACAACTGTGAGAATGAGTTAAACTATTTCAAAATCATATGGGTACAAATCTAAACCAAAACAGTTAATGAAATTCAGATATTTAACAGAAAGCAAAGAAACGTTTACTAACAGTCGTGGCCAAAAATATTGGCACCCTCGCACTCTTTTCAAATAACTCACAATTTTCTCTAAAAATAAGTTGAAATTGACAAAACTATTTGGTCTCCACAATTATGTACTTCACTGTTAATATTACAGAACCTTTATTTTTGATTCATAGCTTAATATATTCTTTTAAATCATAAAAATAAAAATAAATGGCACAGACAAAATTATTGACACCCGAGACTTAATATGTGGTAGCCTTTGGACAAAATAACTGCAGTCAAGTGCTTCCTATAGCCATGAATGATCTTCCTACACCTCTTTACTGGCAGTTTGGCCCACTCTTCTTGTGGAAACTGCTCCAGTTCTCCCCCCAGATTTGAAGGGTGCCTTCTCCCAACTGCTGTTTTCAGATCTCCCCACAGGTGTTCAATGGGATTTAGATCTGGCCTCATTACTGGCCACTTCAGAACAGTCCAGTGTTTTGTCGTGAACCATTCCTGGGTGATTTTTGAAGTGTGTTTGGGGTCATTGTCCTGCTGCAAGACCCATGACCCTCGACAGAGACCCAGCTTTCTGACTGGGTTGAACATTGCGCTCCAAAATACCTTGGAAATCTCCTGATTTCATGATGCCATGCACACATTCAAGGTACTCAGTGCCAGAGGCAACACAGCAACCACAAAACATCACTGAACCTCCTCCATGTTTGACTGTAGGGAAGGTGTTCTTTTCTTTGAAGGTTTCATTTTGTTTTCTGTAAACATAGAGATGACGTACTTTACCAAAAAGCTCTAATTTGGTCTCATCTGTCCACAGGACATTCTCCCAGAAGGATTTTGGCATGCTCAGGTGTGTTTTGGCAAACTCCAGTCGGGCTTTCTTAAGTCTCTCTCTCTCAGAAGTCGAGTCCTCCTGGGTCTCCTACCATAGAACCCCCTTTCATTGAGTTGGCGACGGATGTTGCGAGTTGAAACTGTCGTACCTTGTGTCTTAAGGTCAGCTTGAATCTGTTTGGCAGTTGATTGAGGTGCTTTCTCCACCATTCGAACAATCCTTCGCTGCAATCTTGGATCAAGTTTTCTCTTGCGGCCACGTCCAGGGCGGTTGGCTACAGTGCCATGGGCCTTAAACTTTCTGATAACATTGCGTACGGTGGACATAGGAACATCAAGGTCTCTGGAAAAGGAATTGTAGCCTTGAGATTGTCCATGCTTGGCTACAATGTTGTGTCTGACCTCCTCAGACAATTCTCTGGTTTTCTTTCTTTTCTCCATAATCAATGCGGTACACACAGTGACACAAAACAGCAGAATGACTCCTTTTCTCTATTCAAACTGGTTGAATGAGTGATTTTCATATTGCAGGCACCTGTAACTCACCACAGGTGAGTTAAATTTCAAAGTGAAGGAGAATCACCTGCTTGAAATCTAATTATTTCTAACAACTTCTAAAAGGTGCCAATAATATTGTCCAGGCCATTTTAGCATTTCTGTGTGGAATAAGCTAAGATTTAGTCATTTTGTCAGTTTTTTGTTTTGTTTTGTTCCACTGCAAACCAAATAAATTCATATGAGGATTCCAAAATATATTTTTAATTTCAACAATTTTCTGGAAGAAATGGTGCATTGTTTGAAAAAAGTGCTCGGGTGCCAATATTTTTGGCCACAACTATATTTTTTTTTTTTTTTTTTTTTTTTATATATATATATATAAAAAGACTTTCTGCCCACCTACACATACAATGTTCAGTTAGCATGTGGAAAACTCCAATTATCTCAATGTTTTCCCCTTTAACCCATTATGGTCCTTGAGGCATTGGGGATGAAGACGTACATGGACATTGGCAAGATAAAAACAATCCTATGACAGGTGGCTTGAAGCACCGCTGGCCTGAATGCGTGACGTCATGCAGCATAGCAAATGATTTTACAAAAGTCAACTTTCGACTGAGTCTAATGAAATTAAACCTGCAAGTAAATTTAGATGTTGAAAGAAGACTTGTAAGACTGTTAATTTTACCTACAAAGGTTTATGATGATGCTGGAAGTGATTTGAAATAAGAGCAAACGTGACAAACACCGCCATCTTATCTTGTTTTA
Source organism: Myxine glutinosa (assembly GCF_964187855.1). NCBI lineage: Eukaryota > Metazoa > Chordata > Myxini > Myxiniformes > Myxinidae > Myxine > Myxine glutinosa. Next base: position 121,918,791 of record NC_136265.1, read on the forward strand.
TAACATACGCTTGTTTGTGTGTTCGTGTTGCTGAAACAATCCTTCCCACGTATTGGTTGGACAGCTGGCCTGACTCAACCCACCCACAATTTCATTCTGATGGAAAAAAATATTTCGGCCGCCATTTTGGTTCTCACTGCTGTGCAAAGCCCAAGACACCTTCGAGCTTTCATATTCACAATCATGATGCACTCCCTAAACAGGCTTCATACCCTTTTGGGAATCTGAAATTCCATGACTTTCCATAACTCTTGCCTGATTTCCATGACCCCACACAGGCATAATTTACTCACCCACTACATCAAAACACATCAGCAAGATTATGCAAATTATCAAGGATTTAAAGTCAACTACTATCCTGCTTCAGTTGAATAACAGATTAGGTAACTTTCAACATGCCAATGTAGTGGGCTGGATACAGAAGGCCGGCAAAGAACAAAGCTGGCCAAGTAGCAAGACCTGGCCATAGATGAGAATCATTGGTTGAGCTGTCCTGAACTGCAGTTTCACGATGTGTACGTAATGATGCAAGCTGAGATTCAAACTCAGGCTACACAGGTCAGAGGCAAGTATGTGTACCTCTAGGCCATCCTATTTCAGGTGATCAGTGACCTCTCCCTCCCCCCCCCCCCCCCTCCCACCCCCCACTCCCCAACCCCACTTCCACCCTTGTGGTAAGATTGGCAAGGGTTTATGAAATTACGCAGTTACATATCATCATACAAGTCATTCATGCCATTTATTTTGGGTTGTAAACGTGACCAATATGCATATTCCAGTCTCAGCTGATCACCATCACAGGTTCAGTCCCAACAGATACAAACAATGTTTTGCATGGTTGTGTGGGTTGGCATGGTTATCAGTTATCACTTGCCTGGTTGTGGCGCCGTGTAGCCATGGCTATGAGATCGTACAATAAGCTGGTGCACTGTTCATCCAGAAGAACTGATGGGGAGGTGGTCGGGCCATACCAATCCAACCCAACTTCGAGAGACCACAATCGCGAATCTGCAAGAGATTGTCAAATAAAATAAAAAAACATTTCTGGCTGCACAAATAAAGACCCCTTGTTAAAAAGTAAACAAATATATTCCTCAGACCTGCGTGACTCGGCGACATCCGCCTCACCACACGTCGTTTCAGAGGGATAGGCATCTTTGACCATGTCTGCTTTCTCAGGGAGTGAGGGATGGCAGGAATGGTGGGTGGGGGTTAGTGGTGGTGATGGTGGATTGGGGGTTGTGAGGGGAAGTGGGGGAATGGTGGAGTGGGGATGGGATGGATGGTGATGCGGGAATGGTGGGGGAGAGCGGCCAAAATTGGGTCTTCAGGGACTTTCGGGTCTTCAGGGTATTTTGGGTCTTCAGGGTATTTTGGGTCTTCAGGGTATTTTGGGTCTTCAGGGTATTTTGGGTCTTCAGGGTATTTTGGGTCTTCAGGGTCTTTTGGGCCTTTGGGGTATTTTGGGTCTTCAGGGCCATTTGGGTCTTTTGGATCCTCTGGGCCTTTAAGGGTATTTTGAGTCTTTGGGGTGGTTTGGGTCTTTGGGATGTTTTGGGTCTTTGGGGTCTGCAGGTTCTTCAGGGGCTTTTGAGTCTTCAGGGTGTTTTGGGTTGTTCAGGGTGTTTTGGGTATTTGGGGGCTTTTGGGTCTTCAGCGTCTTTTGGGTGCTTTGGGTCTTCGGGGTGTTTTGGGTCTTCGGGGTGTTTTAGGTCTTCGGGGCGTTTTGGGTCTTCAGTGTGTTTTGGGCCATTTGGATCTTTTGGATCCTCTGGGCCTTTAAGGGTATTTTGGGTCTTTGGGGTAATTTGGGTATTCAGGGTATTTAAGGGTCTTCATGGTATTTTGGGTATTTGCAGTCTTTGAGGGTATTTTGGGTCTTCAGGGCCATTGTTTAAGGGTATTTTGGGTCTTTGGAGTATTTGGGGTATTTGGGATGTTTTGGGTCTTCAGGATCTTCAGGGGCTTTTGAGTCTTCAGGGCGTTTTGGGTCTTCAGGCTGTTTTCGGTATTTGGGGGCTTTTGGGTCTTCAGCGTCTTTTGGGTGCTTTGGGTCTTCATGGTGTTTTGGGTCTTCAGGGTCTTCATGGCCATTTGGGTCTTTTGGATCCTCTGTGCCTTTAAGGGTATTTTGGGTCTTTGGGGTATTTTTGGTATTCAGGGTCTTTAAGGGTTTTCATGGTATTTTGGGTCTTTGCAGTCTTTGAGGGTATTTTGGGTCTTTGCAGTCTTTGAGGGTATTTTGAGTCTTCAGGAGTGTTGGTGGTCTGAAGGGTCATGGGTGACTTAAAGGGTCGTCAAAGGTTTGAGGGGTCTCAGCAGTCTAAAGGGTCAAAATGTATACGGTATTCCTGTTGTATCCAGTAATCACACGAAACGTACTGCTTGTGAACGTCAACGGTTTAATCACCAATCACCCAGCCTTCGGCTTCAGGCCTCACCCCAAACTGCATGCCTCTCTCAGCTCCTCCCACACTTTCTACTCCAACCGTCATTTCCGTTTCCGATGACGTCACACCAGTATTCCAAACATATCAATTATAAACATGTGAATTCCAAACATTACATTTCCCTCCCCTTTTCAAAAACAATTAGCCAATCACATAGTTCTTCATCCATGTAGGCTGTTGCTTAGCCCTTTGAGGTCGCTGAACAACTTGAGGGAACCCTTGGAGGTGCAGGTGTGTCCGCAGGCCTGTTGTCAATCACAGTTGGCGGCTGCCAGGAAAGAAGAGGAGAAATGCTTCCCTGTCCTTGCCCGACCGGTGATACAGGAACCTTCCTCAAGCGATTCGCATGCCATCGTGATCTATCGTGTAGACGATAGGTGGCTGCTCCCAATCTCTTAACGATTTGCAATAGGTCCGACCATCGAGGCTGCAGCTTGTTGCGACGCCGAGGCAGCCAGACACGCACCCAGTCCCGCTCCTGTAACGTCGGTGGTTTGGCCCTTTTGGACTGGTCAAACCTCAACCTCATACGCTGCTGCTGGGTCTCTACCTGCAAACGTGTAGCTGACGATGTAGGATTACCCATGGCAAAGCCAAGGCGATCGAGCGTGAGTTGTAGTTCCCTTCCCAGCATTAGCGACGTGGGAGATACCCCTGTAGTTGTGTGCTTGGAGGCCCGAAAGTGTAGGAGTGTTTGGAGGAGAGCTGCTTCAAACTGCCAACTTTCGGTCAGGTAAGCACAGATGCCGTTCTTTAGCGTCTGGTTGAGGCGCTCCACACCTCCATTAGCTTGAGGATGGTATACGGCTGTTCTAATGTGCTTGATAGCTCTCTCTGCCAGGTAAGCTGTAAAGTCAGCAGAAATAAATTGGGGCCCGTTGTCTGTGGTAATGAATGATATCCGGGAGACCCCACCGGGCAAACAATGAATCAAGCTTTTGAATAACCGATTGAGTGGTGACTGACCCCAGTGGCAAAGCTTCAGGCCACTTTGAATGGAGGTCATACACCACGAGTCGGTAACGGGCATGGGCTGGTGCCCCATGCAGTTCTCCACAAAGGTCCACCTGGAGATGTTTCCAAGGTGCGGATGGCCACTGTATAGGGGATAGAGGGACAGGAGTTGGCTGAGAGGATTTTCCGCTGAGGAGACATGCAGTGCAATCCTTGACCATCAGTTCGATGTCGTGATCGATGGTGGGCCACCAGACAATGTCTCTGCAGCGCTGCTTACTTTCACTACTCCAAGGTGTCCCTCATGTGCCATTCGCAAGACCTGCACTCTAAGGGATGCCAGAATCAAGGTTCGGTGACCTCTGGCAATGCAGACATCCTCCCAGCAGGATAATTCTGCCCTCACTCTGTAGTAAGGTAACAGCTCCCCTTTCACGTTGGACGGCCACCCCCCTCTAATGTAGGTACGGAGCGTGGTAAACAGAGCGTCGTCCTGGGACCCTTTACAAAGTGATTCCATGGAAACAACAGTGGACAAGGGTGCCTGAAGCAGTTGCACTAGATCAGGTTCGGTGTGTTTCCTGCTGAGTCGTTGATGGTGGAACAACCGCTCTTGACAGAAGGTCCGCAACGGTGTTCTGGCGTCCCGGTGTGAATTCCAACTTAAAATTGTACTGATTCAAGCGGTCTGCCCACCTGAGTAATCGTAGTGGTTTATGTCCTGGGCCGCTGGTAGTCAAAAGTGCCATGAGAGCTTGATGGTCTGTTCGCATCGTGAAGGCTATGCCGTGGAGGTAGAGATGCCAGCACTGACATACCCAAATGCATGCCAACGCTTCCCTCTCACCCACCGAGTACTTTTGTTCAACCGGAGTGAGGGAACGGGAAGCAAACGCTACTGGTTTCTCGACCCCATCATGAAGCTGTGAAAGTACAGCACCCAGTGCCACCATGGAGGCATCACAGGTAACCATCGTGGACGCTGTGAGACTGAAGTGCACTAGAGTGGGGGCAGAAGTGAGCTGATGCTTAAGTGTCTGTACAGCGTGGCTACAAGCCGTGGTCCATTCCCAAGGTATATCCTTTTTGAGGAGGTGGCATAGTGGCGCTGTAGTAGAGGCAAACTGTGGGAGGAAGCGGAGGTAATATGTGGCCATACCCAGGAAGGAGGCTAGTTGGGATACTGACTGTGGCTCAGGAAGGGCATGGATGGTGTCAACATGTGATAAGATAGGAGTGATGCCTTGCCCTGAGAGCTTGTACCCTATAAACTCTATCTCTGGAACCCCGAGGAGGCATTTCGCAGAGTTGAGTGTGACGTGATGGGCAGAGAGCTGACCAAAAACTTGTTGTAGTCGAGCATCATGTTGAGGCTGGGTGGCGCCATTTACCACAATATCGTCCAAGTAGATTGACACCCCAGGTATGCCGGCTCGGAGAAGAGACATTATTTTCTGAAAACAGCTGGGAGCCGAGCAGAGGCCGAAAGGCATGCGCTTGTAACGGAAAACCCGCATGTGCGTGACAAAGGCTGTGAGGTCTCTGCTGACTGGTGCCAGGGGTACTTGTAAGTAACCTTGCTTTAAATCCAGTTTGCTGAAAACAGTGGAGCCATGGAAATGTGTGGCAAGTTCTTCTGCGGTAGGCAGGGGATATTTATCCGGAATGATGGCCTTGTTGACTGCCCAGAGGTCCACACACAGTCGCAGCTCCCCAGATTTTTTCCGTGCAACGACCAGGTTTGAAATCCAAGGGGATGCATTGATGGATTTGATGACGTCAGAGTCAAGGAGACGCTGTAGTTCGGCCGTGACCTGGTCCCGGAGAGCCAGAGGTACCCTCCGCAGGGGTTGAATGACTGGTGCAACAGCAGCGTTAACTGTAGGCTGGTGTACAAAGTCAGAGATGCACCTCAGGTCTGTAAACAATGCAGGAAACATGTGGTCCCATGTGGTCATGACCTGCAGGACATCTGTGCCACAGGAATCAGCCAGCCGAAAGTGAAGACTGTGGAATAAGTCCAGCCCCATCAGATTGGCACCCATTGTGGTGATGTCGAAAACTGAAGGAGCAGCAGTGTGGTTTTTGTACCGCACTGGTAGGCTGACACTGATCCCTGGTGTTGGGCTAGCGGCTAGGGTGCCGGTTTAGGATCCAAGGATCCTGGGTTCGAATCCCGGTCGATCGCTGAATTAACGCCAAGGGGGTTGACTCAGCCTGTCATCCTTCCGAGGTCGGCTAATTGAGTACCAGTTCACTGGTAATTCCCTGTTTGTCATTAAAGGCGGCAAAAAGGGTTGGCGTCAGGAAGGGCATCCGGCCGTAAAACATTGCTTCAAAAAGGGGACCGAAAAACAACAACAACCACGGTTCCTGAAAAAGGCCAACCCCCCGCTTTGCGGGGAAAAATGGCCTCTAAAGGTGGTTTTGTTTACTGGTAGGCTGACAGTACCCAGCATGGTAATGTTGGTGTTGCCATAACCCGACAGAGCCAATGCAGTCTGTTTCAGAGGAATGTGCGAAAAAAAATTGTCTTAACACAACTAGGAATTTCAGGAAAGATGTTGGATATTGAAAGAGGTGGATACGGGGGTAGAAACGATCAAGGTTTTGGATGGGGGACGATAACAGATGATGGTGAACGGTTGTTTTAAAGACCTGGAGGGAGGAGTGGAATTGCAGAGAGTGTGGGAGTTTGGGAGTGGGAGTGTGGGAGTGTGGGAGTTTCAGAGGCTGGAAAAAAGAGGAATGAAAGAATGAAGGAGAGCGGAGAGTCTTAATTTTGGCAGTTTCACCAGAAGAGGGTTGCTGGCAGATCTTGTGCGTCCTGAAGGAATATTTGGGGGACAGAGCACAGACCGAGCTGGGGTAGCAAGACCGGAGAGGAGTCGATAGAAGACAGAAAGACCACCAACCTGCCTTGCGGTTTAGCAGAGGGATAAGCAGGGGTGCTGCATGTTTTATTACGCATGCATGCAAGCACGTGGATTGTTGTTGGGATTGTGTCGACGTGCTCCCTCCAGGCTTTGTGGAAAGACAACAACTCCCACAACATTATTGTCTGAAGGGGGAAGGGTCGGGTGAGTGGGGTTTCTGGAGTTGCAATTACAAAGACGGCCTCGTCATTCAACAATCCTCTCGCCAAACAAAAACACAGAGATTACCAGCAGTGCAATGAGAAAGGATCTGCAAGATTTCCAATACACTCCAACGCAAGTCCAGGTGGAGGTGAAGTAGGTACCATGATGGGCTGAACACCTGCAGGTCAGGAGAGTGGGCAAATATCAATTTGAATTGGTCCATAACAACAAAACTAATTAATGAAGAATATTAAAAGCTTGTAATTAAAGTGCAAATTAACCTTAAGAAACGAGAATTTTAAATAAGTTTACCCTCTGAACAAGAAAACAAAGTCAGCATAATTTATCAAAACACAAACACACATAGTGTAGGCCCTGGCTGAATTGAATCCTATCATCACACTAAAATACGCCATTTGGTGTCTGTCTGATGAATTTTTAACACCAATACATTACGTCGTTACTTATCCAATCTCAACCAAACTTGACAGGATGACGAAGGGTTACACAATGAAGGTTGTAGCACATTCATTTGCCCCCCCCCCCTCCCCACGGGGGTTTTCTCCCCCCAAGCGGGTTTTCCCCGCCATTGCCGTCAATGGGGTTGTGGGTTGAGGTGTATATCCATGTTAAGTTAGCTTTAGCGTGGCGTTTTTCCAAGGCCGCTTCGAATAACAAACCTAACGATAATAGCACAATATTAATGTTACTACAAAACAATACTAATACCAATAATATCCGACCTTCCCAAGGTGTTTTTCCTCCTTGAACAAACGTCGAGTCAACGTTTATAAATAGCTTATCATGGCGTTTCTGTGGGAGCAACGACCTCTACCTAGCAGTAAAAATATTATAAACCACAAAAACGTATGATTAGCTTTTTAAATGGGCACTAATGCTGTTTATCTATCTATAATTCCAGTAATCTCTGTCTGTCTGTCTGTACGTCTGTACGTTTGTTTGTTTGTCTGTGACCGCTGTTTCTCGACAACTACCGGTCCGATATACTTGAAACTTGCCAGGTATATTGCTGGGGACCCGAGGATGTGCCTTTTCAAGGTTTCATATTAATCGGACAATTACTTACCGAGCTATGTCCAAAAAACGATTCAACCAATCAGAGAGCAGCGAACGATCGCGTGTGCCGAACGTGGCGGGCACACTCTGCCTCGGATGGCACATTTGAGAGCGTATTCATTTATTTCACGTTTGCAAACTATGTTGGCGTTAAACTACGTTTTAAAACTAATAAAAACGAATTTGCGATTCATTCGCTTTCCTGCGCGTTTGTGCACGCGATGGCGATTTCTTTACCAAACTCCGGAAGCCGTTCGCTTTGGACCAAACCATTGCATGTAAATAGAGGGGGGGGGGGGATTGTCACCACTCGCAAGCCGTTCGCTTTGGACCAAACCATTTCATGTAAATAGAGGGGGGGGATATAATTTTAGATATAGATATAGTACGGGCATGCCCTAGTAACACTAAATAAAGAAATTTGGACAAATCCCGACATCCATGAGGGAAGTTTTAATGACAGAACTGAGCGAAGATCTACAGTACTCTATATACCCCACAAGGGTTGGGGTTAATAATATGGCACTTCCTGCCGTTAACGTGGCGTTTTTCATCGCAAAGTTTTGAAACTCGCTCCTGCTGTTTAACACAAAACTGAAAGTGAGGAAGCCCGGGTTGTGCTCATTTTCCAAGCTGCTAGCTAGCGCTTGCCGAGCCAGCCGTTCCTTAACGGTTTTGAATGGAGTGCTTGCTCAAATGCTTAAACCGCTTGGCGATCTCTCCACAAGAAACTTGGTAAATGAACACACACCCAATGTTCTTGAAACCCAACCATAGATCGTCGGTAATCTATATACCCCAAATATGAATGGCCCTTCTTGCCGCTCCCGTAGTGTGCGGGTGTACGAGTTATTCAAATGGAGATAACAGGTAGGAGTGGTCCCTTTGTCATGTTACCAATGTGTATTTTCTTTTTACCATGCTCATGCAAAGCGAAAAGTGGGATTAAGCAATTGGTTCATATACCTCCACCCATCCATACATCTGTAAACATCAGTTTATGATCGAGGAACAACTTATATGAATTAAATGTCATATTTTGAACACTAATCGGAACAAGAATCAGAAGACAAGTTTGCCGTTTTACATACTTTGTCTCTTTGCATTCGTGCTGACGTAAATATGTGCAGAGGGTAGTGAGATATTTTTTCAGTCTGTCTGCCTGCCTGGCCATCAACCAAAATTGAAAATCATTTCAAACGGGAAACTTAATGTTTTTAAAGACGTCATAAAGGACACAAACAAAAGGCACAAAAACTAATGTAATGTGTTAGATAGGGTGGTGTAATAGACACTGCATCAAAGGCAGCAAGTTCCGAAATGAATTGATGAATACGACTTTTACAATCTTTATTTTATTTAAATTGAATTACAAACTTCAACATTGGAGAACAGAAATCGCCTTCTTGTCACTTCCAAGAACTACCAGTGTATAAAAACCGAAAAAGGTCGTGAGTGAGTGAGTGAGTTGGTCGTCAAGAGAGAGAGAGTCAGTCAGTGGAGTCGGTGGTCAGTTGGTTGCGTTGGTTGCGGTGAGGAGTCGGTGGTGGTGGTCAGTTGGTTGCGTTGGTTGCGGTGAGGAGTCGGTGGTAAAGAGTGAGTGGACCAAGAAAGAGTTGAGGGTTTGGACCAGACGAGTCGGACAAGGCCTGGCAAAGCACGCGACGTCCACAGCAGCCACAACAGCAGCTTGGGGGCCTGAACGGCGGTTTGGAGCAGGGCCGTGAAGGAACGGCGGCTGCTAAACGCGCCGGTTGTGCTGCAGGACCCCCTTGGACCTTCCTCTCCCTCCAGCCATCCACCTCCTGCCTTTCCACCCTTCTTGTGTACGTGAGTTTGTTTTGTTTGTTCTGTCCCTGGGTTAATTAAGTCTGTATAAGCTAGTATTTGCACTGTGTCACCTGCGTCTTATGTGTTGTAAATAAACTTGATTGCTCCTTTTTTGGCTTGTGTGTGTACAATAAATCCAATTACTCTTCTGTCCGTCTTCTCGTTTTATTGATTATTTATTTTTATTTTATTTTATTATTTTATTTTTTATTTATAAATTTTATTATTTATAAATTATTATTTATATTTATTATTTATTTATAATTTATTATATTTATTTTATTATTTATAAATAATATAAATTTTATTTATTTATTATTTATTTTATTGTATATTAGTTGGAAATGGTAAATAGGGTGGTGTATAAGTGTGATGTATAAGACTGCTTCAATAGCGCAGGCCTGGGGATTTCAGATCTCATCGGTAACCGTTTTTCGGTTCCGTGATTTAAGTTTATGGGAACCGATGGGAAACAAAATTCCAGTTCCGTGCCCAAACCTAATGGGAAACGATTTTTTTTTCCTTTAGAATTTGTAAAGCAAAACATTTGTAATACAAAATTAAAAATTGAGTCTCCAATAATAAATCCTGTCATTTACATGTATGCAATGTAATTAAACGCATGTTCATTATTGAGGTTGATGTTTATTATCAGAGAAAAGCAAATTCTGTCAATTTGATGGGCTTATCCTGTTTTAAAATTAATAAATTGATATTATTAAATTTTCGTTCATTTTTAAAATGTCAATGATATTGTATTTATTTATTATTTATGGACTATTGTTGTTGTAAACTGTTATCAATCTTTATGTTTTAATATTGAAATTATTTGCGTTTAGCAAAGTAATATAGGCCAACCCAGTACTGATATAGGCCTAAGTATTTGTTAAATAAATTCTGGATTGGAACAAATATACTGCAGTAGGTTCGGTTGTCAGTGTCTCCCTTTACCTTGTGAACATAGGTCACGCCGTTCACGTAGTTTACAATCGCCGTCAGTGGTGGACCGCTTATGCCCCGTCGCGATGCCTCCTTCCATATGTCTGTGTAATGAGTAGCACATACTTTGCAGCGAAGCAATGTGACCAAGCCTTCCCCCATCGCATTCTGCTTCAAAATCGTCGCTGAATGACCATTTTCGTAATGTTTTTAAGGCGACATTTTTGGGGTTTTTTCGCTTAGCAACGGATGCCATTTTGAAAAGGAAGTCTGTGATTGAGACCGATGCGCATGTCCGTCAAAGTGGAAGTCATATCGCGAACCTGAATGTGGGAAACTACATGCTATCTGCTTTTCAGCCTGGTGGAGGTATGTGCTCCACCGAGTGCCGTTCTAGTTGTAAATTTATGTAACACACGTTCAAAAGCACAGATGCAAAGAGAAAAATGTATGAAATTGAAGTTTCCACCATGACACACGACAGTTCCTACCAACACACCTCATGTCTGGCTTCATATATCTCAATAGCCACCTTTCGCAAGCAGTCATAAAACCTTTGGTTGAACCTGTCGCTGTTGCATTGTGAAACTAGAATGGCACTCTTCGACGTCGTGATGTCGACCGATATGCCTCCACCCACATTATGACATCATTGTACGTTTGATTTAAATCCCTTTAGATGTTCTAAAGTGTCACATTTTTACCTGACATGACCTCTGACCTTTGTTGCAGGAATCTAATCCGTTCATCTTTTCATCATAATATATCACCTACTTATACCAAGTTTGGTCAAAATTGTATTACTGGTTCACAAGTTAGCGCAGTTACATAATTCTTTACCTCACGGGACTTTTGACCTTGGACCTCTTGACCCCAAAATTAAATCAGTTCAGCTTTGCATCAAAATACATACTTGTACCAACTTGGTTAAATCCCTTCATTGGTTCACAAGTTATTGTGGCAACAGGATCTTCACCTAACATGACCTCTGTATGACTTTTGACTTCTGAACCCGTGACCCCAAAAATCGAATCTGTTCATCTTTGTTCTTCACCTCATTATACATACCTGCACCAAGTTTGACTTGGATCGCTCCAGCTATTCTCAAGTTATCGCGGGAATGAAAACCTATCACGGATGAATGGACGGACGTAAAGCCGGATGGACAACCCGAAAACATACATAATGCATCCAGCGACTTCATCGGAGGAGGCATAAAAACAAATGTCATTTGTAGAAAGGCCTCCTATCCCCAAACTACCAGGACTTCAAACTAGCATGTAGTTCTGGATCGCAAGTCAACCATGCACAAGGAAACCTCATGTTTTACTGTTGAAAATCACCCAACTTGACTTGTTTGATAAATTCTGGAATTTTAATAACGTGGTCATTTTGGGGATTTAAAAACTGCTCTTTGCATTTCACCCATTAATTAACAAGAACTCCGAGGACCCACCTTGGAGTTGGGAGTCATGATGGGAGTAACTGGGACGTCCGAGAGTCGGCCGAGAAAGAGGAGTAAACTGTGAAGCTCCCGAAACACGTCCACCGCAGGGCTTGGGTGTAATCTCAAGTGCTCAGAAGAAGGAGATTCAAACCACCTGGGCAATATACAAAAACCTGAACATCATCTCACAATCTGCATTACGAGAATTCAATGCAAAACCAACTCATTATTTACATGAACAATTAAGCACTTATTTATAATAAAAAAAGGAATTTTAAAGGTTCTTCACTGGGGGAAGGGGAGAGGGCATAAAAAATTACATTGATATTTTTTAGACTTTTAAATAAATCTTTGCAAAAGAGGCATGTAGTTGTTTCCAAAAGATAATAAGCGACATGACAGTCATTTTATTGTTAAATTAAGACTGAGGATCGATTGCTATAAGAGATGATGATGAAGACAGCAACCAGCAAAATTAAGAATTGAGTGGATTTGTAAGATCACCTGAATACAGCAGCCTTGCAGTAACTGAGAAATCGTGCACATTTCAGCTGCAATGCTTCGCATTCTGCATGAAGACGCTGCACAGCGTCTACGGCAAACAGAAGCGGGAAGGAAACTATATATATATATATATATAAACCATGTCAATAGAACATGATTGGAAAAATCACACAAGGACTAAATGTTTTTTAAAAATTGGAAATTTGATGAAATTTAACTGTTTCTTTGAACCATTGAGATTTCAACAAACAATCTTTCCAACCCAAAGGATATTCCATTTTCAAAGCAATTTCTGGGTAGGCGGCATTCCAATCCGTCACGATGCCGAGTTCCCAGGTTTAAATAGCATAAACAGTTTTCATCTCATCATGTAAAGGTATGCTTTCCTAATCTTGTCCTACATGTATGCGATAAATTTACAAGCTCACACAACTGGTAAAATAAAGGGGGACAAACAACGAGCTCGGATGTGACCGAGACAATTTTTCATTTGCATTTCTCAACCATGAACTGATGGAAGCAAAACGATACAATTTAAAATAAGATGGCATCCAAAGCATCACTCAGAAATATCGATCACATATATTCAGAACACACCATAAATAGATTGCCAACGATCTCGGAACATTCAAAACCCAAAGGAATAATAATGCGAGTAGCTGTCAAGTCTGTTATTGCTGAAACCCATCCCACCTCATCATGCCAGTTTCGCTTGCTCGGTATCATTTATTCAAGCATGTCACTTAAAGTCTAGATCTCAAACTTTGCAAAACAAAAACATTTTAAGGACATGGCTGATGGCCATGTTAAGCAGGTGTAAAAGACATGCAAGGACACACAGATTTCCTGTTTATCGATTGGTCACACAAGGTGGGTTATCAGGAAAAGCCTTCTGCAATGCTGAATGCACACATTACACACACATTTACTTCAATTAACCTAAATTACTGTTTTGTAAATGTGCTAGCAATGCAAAAAAAAAAAAAAGTATCTTCCGGAGATTATCAGAGTTTTCAAATTTATTTCAGAACTGGTCTTCAGAGAGACAAACCGCCCAAAGCGTCGGGTGAACAGAGCAACATAATGGAGGTTGCAGGTTGGTACATGGCACGGTGCAAGAGAAAAGGCTATTCTGGCAACTTAGAGCATGAGGTGGGTAAGGGAGTGGTAAAGAAAAGGATGGAAGGGTGCGACTGTGGGGGAGGGAAGGAGAGAAGCCATAATAAAGGGCTAAAGGGAGAGTAAGAAACGGAGCACCAGCATAGTCAGTGCTAAAGGCATGATTTTGGACCATTCATCATAACATTATTTGACAAAAAGGAAAGCAGATTGTCAGAGAAGATAAAGAGTTAAAGGAAACCCAATTAAATTCCCCAAAGAGTAGATATTTAGGACCCTCCTGAAACTGTACGCTTTGGACCCTCCTGAAACTGTATGCTTTGGACCCTCCTGAAACTGTATGCTTTGGACCCTCCTGAAACTGTACGCTTTGGACCCTCCTGAAACTGTATGCTTTGGGCCTTCCTGAAACTGTACGCTTTGGGCCCTCCTGAAACTGTACGCTTTGGGCCCTCCTGAAACTGTACGCTTTGGGCCCTACTGAAACTGTACGCTTTGGGCCCTACTGAAACTGTACGCTTTGGGCCCTACTGAAACTGTACGCTTTGGGGCCTCCGACACTGGACGCTTTGGGGCCTCCGACACTGGACGCCTTGGGCCCTCCGCCACTGCGCGCCTTGGGCCCTCCGCCACTGCGCGCCTTGGGCCCTCCGCCACTGCGCGCCTTGGGCCCTCCGACACTGGGCGCCTTGGGCCCTCCGCCACTGGGCGCCTTGGGCCCTCCGCCACTGGGCGCCTTGGGCCCTCCGACACTGGGCGCCTTGGGCCCTCCGACACTGCGCGCCTTGGGCCCTCCGACACTGCGCGCCTTGGGCCCTCCGACACTGCGCGCCTTGGGCCCTCCGACACTGCGCGCCTTGGGCCCTCCGACACTGCGCGCCTTGGGCCCTCCGACACTGCGCGCCTTGGGCCCTCCGCCACTGCGCGCCTTGGGCCCTCCGCCACTGCGTGCCTTGGGCCCACCGCCACTGCGCGCCTTGGGCCCACCGCCACTGCGCGCCTTGGGCCCTCCGACACTGCGCGCCTTGGGCCCTCCGACACTGCACGCCTTGGGCCCTCCGACACTGCATGCCTTGGGCCCTCCGACACTGCACGCCTTGGACCCTCCCGACACTGTAAACGTTGGACCCTCCCGACACTGTACACTTTGGACCCTCCCGACACTGTACACTTTGGACCCTCCCGACACTGTACACTTTGGACCCTCCCGACACTGTACACTTTGGACCCTCCCGACACTGTACACTTTGGACCCTCCCGACACTGTACACTTTGGACCCTCCCGACACTGTACACTTTGGATCCTCCCGACACTGTACACTTTGGATCCTCCCGACACTGTACACTTTGGATCCTCCCGGCACTGTACACTTTGGACCCTCCCGGCACTGTACACTTTGGACCCTCCCGACACTGTACACTTTGGACCCTCCCGACACTGTACACTTTGGACCCTCCCGACACTGTACACTTTGGACCCTCCCGGCACTGTACACTTTGGACCCTCCCGACATTGTTTGAGTGCGCTCAACAGTGAATTTTCCATTTCAGAAAAATCATGTGAAACTAGAACGGCACTCGGGAGAGAGCATACCTCCACCAGGCTGAACAGTTTACGTTTTGTATCCCACTGATAGACCAGATCTTGAATCGGACCTGAACCAAAAGGGAATTGGGTTGTTCTTGGCACATTATCCACCTAGTTTTGTCATGTCGTCCACAACGATTTGAAACGTCATACTATATATAGTGTTTGGCCTGATCACTTAATGGTGAATCACTTAAAATAAATGAAATTCCTGTATCCAGATCTTCACCAAAATCGAATCGATTCGTCCTTTTCACACACCCAACCTGTCTACCAAGTTTCGTCCGAATCCGCCCATAATTTATTTAGACATCATGCTCTATAATCGGTTTTAACCCTACCGTATCACTCACAATAGTGAAGAATCACTTTTAAAAATGATCTCATCTGGATCTGAATTCGATTCTTCACCAAAATTGAATCAATTCTTCTTTTTCACACACCCAACCTTTCACCAAATTTTGTCCAAATCCGTCCACAACTTTTTGAGATATCCTGTTCACAAACATACAGAGAGACTGACAGACAGACAGAGAAACAGACAGATAGACAATACAGACAGAGGTGAAAACATAACCTCCATCCACCTTCGGTGGCGGAGGTAATAACAAGCAGTTATATAAAGAGCACAAAGTACGAGCCAAGATCTCAGACAAAACTAGACAGCACTCCGTAGAGAGCATACCTCCGCTTGGTTGGCCATATCACTCAATGGTGAAGAATCACTTAAAAAATTATAGTAGCCCGATCTGAATCCGAATATTCACCAAAATCTAATCATTTTTTCCTCGTCACATACGTTACATCTCTACCAAATTTAGTCCGAATCCGTCCACAACTTTTTGAGATATTTTGTTCACAAACAAACGGACAAACAAACAGACAGACAGAGGTGAAAACATAACCTCCATCCACTTTAGATGGTGGAGGGAAATATAGAATCAAACAATGTGAGTTCAATCATTAAATTAGGTCAAAATAACAACTCAAAGCTTGGGAATTAGCAGCAGCAATATGATGATGCCAAGAGTAAGAACTATTCGATGGAAGTAATCCAGAAGCAGACTTTGTTCAGTGTGGAAAAACATATTTTAAAAGGAAATATCAAATTGTAGACACATCAATCAATGGGATTGAACTTCGAGTGCTCAAGACACCAAAACAAACTTTCAAGGCACATGAAAGAGTTAACGTCAGAGGGGGCACAGGGGAACAGGGGAACAAGTGAACAAAAAGAAAAACTAGAACGCCACTCAGCAGAACGCATACTCCCGCCGTGGGTCAAGTTGGAATAGTACGATTTTACAAAAGTTTGAGGGAGTAGTTCAGTGACAACACAAGACAAGACAACACAAGACAGACACTGCACAGACAGATATATATATATATATATATATATATATATATATATATATATATATATATATATATATATATATATATATATATATATATATATTTATATATATATATATATATATATATATATATATATACAGTATATATATAAAAGATTAAAAACACATCACAGCCACGAAACACGAAATTAAAAACACCTCACAGCCACAAAATTAAAAACACCTCACAGCCACGTGATTTAAAAACACCTCACCACCACGTCATTTTACACCTCACCACCACATAATTCAAAATACCTCACCACCACGTGATTCAAAACCACCACCACGTTATTAAAAACACTTCACAACCACGGAAATAAAAGTTTCAGGGAGTAGTTCAGTGACAACAGACACTGCCCAGATATGTAGATATATAGATAAATAAACCTGAAAATCGCAGAACCAGAATTATTTATTTGGTCTGGGAAGCCCATGCGAGGTTTCTTCTTCTTCAGCCTCTCACAACCCTGGGTGAATATGTGATCTTTTAAAAAATAATTTTGCCAAATCTGTTTTATTCGTTTGTTAATATACCTCAGCCATTGACAAATCTGGAACTAAGTCTTTATAAGTTCATCAAATACTGACACCGCGAATGACATTCGCTGAGCTAAATGTTGATATTGTGGTGGACACGATGGCTCGCTGGCGCAGTGACATCATTCCGCGCACCAAGAGGGTGTCGGCCACGCCCGAGGGGTAGGCGTGGCCTCGGGATATACACGGGGCTCGCAGCCCCGAGCAAGTCAGTGCTACAGTTTGAGCTTTGTAATAAAGACTCTTTGGATCCTACGCATTGTTGCTTACCTTTTCTGGCAAACAAGTCGTGCGCGTAGCACCGCACTACACTGGTGACCCCGATTTGGTTCAGCCGTCGCTGACCACAGAACGCGCCATGGCAAACAACACGGTCGCGGTAAAGCTCCCTGAGTTTTGGGAAGCCCAGGCCGAGGTATGGTTCGTGCAGGTCGAGGCACAGTTCCAGCTTCGAGGCATCACGGCGGATGAGACGCGTTACTACCACATGATCGCCGCCCTCGGGCCCGGCACAGCCGCCCGTCGTGTCCGTCCTGCAGAACCCGCCGGCCGACCACAGGTACGAGGCGCTCAAACGCCTCCTCATCGCCACGTTTGGCCTCACGGAGTGCGAACGGGCCGACCGTCTCCTGGACCTTCCCGGACTCGGCGACACACGACCATCGGTGCGAATGGATTACATGCTGTCGTTGCTGGGTGACAAAGCCCCGGATTTTTTATTCCGCGCGCTCTTTCTACGCCAGCTAACGGCACAGGTACGCCTCGCGTTGGCCGGTTCCAAAATAAGGGAACCCCGCGCTCTGGCCGTCGAGGCCGACAAGTTCTTCGCGGCTTGTGACACGCGGGCGAGTTTCGGTGCGGCCGTCGTGGATCCCGAGGCTGATGCGGCTGCACACCTCGTGGATCCCGAGGCTGATGCACACCTTGTGGCCGCCGCCACGCCCCGCCCCGCCCACCACCACAGCAGCTGCGAAAGCCGCGGCCTCCGCCGCAAACCTGGTGCCGTTTCCACGCCAGGTTCGGCCACAAGGCTAAGAGGTGTTGCCCGCCGTGCTCGTTTGGCAAGACGGGAAACTACCAAGCCGGCGCTCGGTAGCGGCCCTGAGCGTCGGCCATTCCGGCAGCCTCCTATTTATCACGGACACCTTGTCCGGGCGCCGTTTCCTCTGCGATACAGGAGCGCAGGTAAGCGTCATCCCAGCCCACACGTCCGACAAGCGAACCGCGGGCCAGGGCCCCGCGTTGCTTGCAGCCAACGGTACACCCATACGCACATTCGGGAAGCGCTGCCTCTCCCTGCGGTTTGGAGGGCAGGGATTTCAATGGACGTTCGTAACCGCCAGCGTGCCCATGGCATTGCTCGGTGCGGCCTTCCTATGTGCAAATGGGTTGTTGGTCGACGTAAAGCACAAACGGCTCGTCCAGGCAGAAACCTTGAGCTCGCTCGCTTGTTCGCTGAGCAGCTCGTTGAGCGGCTCACTGAGCGGGTCACCGAGCGGCTCACCAAGCGGCTTGGTAAACGGTTCCATCCCGGCGATTTTGGTTTGTACGCTTCCGGCAGCGGATGACTTTACCCACCTCCTCGCCAGTTTCCCGACCCGCACGCGGCCCACCTTCTCGGCGGTGGCCGTCAAGCACGGGGTGGAGCATCACATCCCCACCGTCGGGCCACCGGCCTACGCCCGGGCACGCCGCCTCGAGCCGACGAAGCTCGCGGTGGCGAAAGCGGAGTTCGCAACGCTGGAGCGGCTGGGCATCGTGCGGCGCTCCAAGAGCGCTTGGGCATCGCCGCTGCACATCGTGCCGAAGCCCGGCGGGGGATGGCGGCCGTGCGGGGACTACCGCCGCCTCAACGATGCTACCACCCCCGACCGCTACCCGGTCCCTCACATCCAGGACGTTTCCGCCCGTTTGGCGAAAATGTCCCTCTTTTCCAAGGTGGACCTCATCCGCGGATACCACCAGGTCCCCGTCAGGCCGGAGGACATACCGAAGACGGCCGTCATTACACCATTCGGCCTCTTCGAGTTTCTGCGGATGCCCTTCGGGTTGAAGAATGCGGCTCAGGCGTTCCAGCGGCTGATGGACAGCGTCTTGCGCGACTTGGATTTCGTTTACGTCTACCTGGACGACATCCTCGTCGCAAGCGCGTCCCGTGAGGAGCACCTCCGCCATCTCCATACGCTCTTCGAACGCCTGGGCCAGCATGGCCTGATCATCAACCCCGCCAAGTGCCGGTTCGGCATCGCCGAAATCGACTTTTTGGGACACCGCGTCACCAGGCACAGGGCCATCCCCTTACCGGCCAAGGTGGAGGCGGTCAGGGGGTTTCCGCGCCCCCGCACGATCAAGGGGCTCCAGGAGTTCCTGGGCATGGTGAACTTTTACCACCGTTTCCTGCCCCGCATTGCCCAGCTCCTGCGCCCCTGCACGAGGCCCTCCGGGGGAGGCCGGGCAAAGGTGACGTTGCTTGGACCGAGCCGATGGACGCGGCGTTCGCGGGCACAAAGCTCGCCTTGGCTTACGCCACCATGCTCGCGCACCCGGCGCCCGATGCACCGATCGCCCTCACCACCGACGCGTCGGACTACGCGGTGGGCGCGGTGCACGAGCAATGGGTGAAGGGAGCTTGGCAGCCGCTGGCGTTTTTCAGCCGGCAGCTCCGCCCGCACGAACGGCGGTACAGTACCTTCGACCGCGAGCTCCTCGGGCTTCACCTGGCGGTCCGGCATTTCCGCCATCTGCTCGAGGGCCGTTCGTTCACGGCCTTCGTCGACCACAAGCCCCTGGTCTTCGCGATGGCCAAGGTCGCCGAGCCGTGGTCGGCCCGGCAGCAGCGTCACCTCTCGGCCGTGTCAGAGTACACGACGGACATCCGGCACGTCGCGGGGAAGGACAACCCGGTGGCGGATTGCCTTTCCCGGTCCGTCGCCCACGCAGTCCACCTCGGGATCGACTATGCCCGGATGGCGGCGGACCAGACCGCCGACCCCGACGTCCAGGCCTTGCGGACCGCCGTCACGGGCCTCCGCGTCACCGAGGTGCCGTTCGACGGCGCGGGCACGGCCCTCTTGTGCGACGTCTCCCTCGGCCGGCCTCGCCCCATCGTGCCCGCGGGCTGGCAGCGCCGGGTTTTTGACGCCATCCACGGCCTGTCCCACCCGGGCACGAAGGCCTCCCAGAGGCTGGTCGCCGACAAGTTCGTCTGGCATGGCCTCCGGAAGACCGTCCGCGATTGGACCAGGACGTGCCTCGTGTGCCAGCGCGCGAAGGTGCACCACCACACCCAGGCCCCGTTGGCCCCGTTTACTGTGCCAGAACGTCGGTTCGACCACGTTCACGTGGACTTGGTGGGACCTCTGCCCCCCTCGCGGGGTTTCACCCACGTCCTCACCATGGTGGACCGCACCACCCGGTGGCCGAAAGGCCGTGCCTTTGGCGGCGACGACGGCGGCGGACGTTGCGCAGGCGTTCATCGCCACCTGAGTTGCCCGGTTCGGCGCCCCCTCGGACATCTCGTCCGACCGCGGCCCCCAGTTCACCTCGGAGCTCTGGGGGGCGGTCGCGCGGGGGCTCGGAGTCCAGCTGCACCGCACCACGGCCTACCACCCCCCAGGCCAAAGGCCTGTGCGAGCGCTTCCATCGCTCCTTAAAGGCCGCGCTCCGGGCCACCCTCCGCGACGGCGGCTGGGTCGACAGGCTCCCCTGGGTCCTGCTGGGCCTCAGAACGGCGCCCAAGGACGACCTGCGCGCATCCGCGGCGGAGTTGGTCTTCGGACAACCGCTGCGGGTGCCGGGCGAGTTCCTCCCCGACTCCACGGCACCATGGTCCGTGGCGCAGCAGCGCTCCGCACTGCAGGAGACCGCCCGGAGGTTCGCCCCGGTGCCGACGGCGCACCACGGGTGCCCGCCAGCGCACGTCGCCCCGGAGCTTCGCACGGCGGAGTACGTGTTCGTCCGCCACGACGCCCACCGGACACCGCTGCGGCCCCCGTACGACGGGCCCTTCCGCGTGCTGGAGACCAGGGCGAAACACTTCACCCTGGACATCGGCGGTACTCCTGACCGCGTTTCCATGGACCGCCTCAAGCCGGCCCACCTCAACGTGGACCACCCCCCGCCAGTGGCTCGGCCCCCGTGTCGGGGCCGCCCCCCGGCGGGCGGACCCCCGGCACCGCCCAGCCCCGCCGGCACGCCACCACCCTGTCCTGCACCCATCCCAGATGCCGCCAGCGGCATCCCAGACGGCATCCCGGCATCCCAGACGCCGCCAGAGGGCGCTTCGGCCGGGTCATCCGTTTGCCCTGCAAACTGACCCTTCAGGTGCGCGGGAATTCTGGGGGGGCGCGTGTGGCGGACACGATGGCTCGCTGGCGCGGTGACATCATTCCGCGCACCAAGAGGGTGTCGGCCACGCCCGAGGGGTAGGCGTGGCCTCGGGATATACACGAGGCTCGCAGCCCCGAGCAAGTCAGTGCTACAGTTTGAGCTTTGTAATAAAGACTCTTTGGATCCTACGCGTTGTTGCTTACCTTTTCTGGCAAACAAGTCGTGCGCGTAGCACCGCACTACAATATCTCTTCTGAGGTAAAAACAAAAACAAAAAAAAAAAAAAAAAAACAGTTTTAAAGCATTATACGTATCAAACGATACATTTTATGAAACAGGGAAACGTAATGCACACTTTGGTGGTTTTAAAATGACAGAATATGTCTTTATTAGAAAGAAAAGAAAAAATGAACATTGAAGACGACGCTGCTAAAAAAAATACACCGCTCTAACGCATAACCACGAGTTTAAACTACATTTACAACAAATATGAAAACTATTTTCATATCACAATGTTAAATACATAATATATAGAAGATAATGTTAAAAAAAATGAGCCCTATCTTCCAATGGCAAAAAAAATCCTTCGAAAAATTCCTGAATCGGAAATAATATCCTGAGCTTCACCAAAAACTAATCAATTCTTCCTTATCCCAAGGGCAATCATCCCACCAACTTTCATCCAAATCCGTTCAGAACTTTTCCAGATATCTTGTTCACAAACACACGGACACGAGTGAATGCATTACTCCCTGGCGGGAGTAAAAATCCTGAAGGAAGGAATTTTTTGGAAAGAAGCAAACAT